>NW_027141315.1:20000-25000 GCF_036365525.1 Heterodontus francisci | reverse complement strand
CTTCGGGGAGGGAGGTCCGATCCCCGCGCGGTCGACGGCAGGCGGTAGGGCTCGGAGGGGCGCGGCCTGGTCCGCGAGTGCCCCGGCGCCGCCCCTCTGCCCGTCCGAGGGACAGTAGGAAATGGCCATACCGCTTTCCGGCCGATTGCCGCCGGACGTCCGGCCGCATTCGCTCGGTCTGCGCGGCCGGCGGTAGCCGGGGGCGAGGGGCATCGGGCGGTGGCGGAACCAGGCCGGCCCGACCGCTGGGGGCCGCCCGGGCGACGTTTGAATCTGTCGGGTCGGACCGCCGAATCCCGCGGGATTTCGGGATCGAATCTGCGGGTGGAATCGGCACCTCGTCCCGCTGTCCGGTTCCCCCCCCGTCGACTGCAACGGGTTTCCGAGGCCCGTCGGTCAGGCGCGGTTCGCTCCGCAATCCGCCGGCCGATCGGCACCGGGCGGGGCTCTACGGAAAGAGGGGACCCTCCGGCGTCGAGTGCCGGCGCACCGACCCCGCAGGCTGACCGGGAAGGTTAAGACTCACCCCGCTGAATGCCCGGCCCCGGGCACCCTCCGGCGCCGGGGCCATAACTTCGGGGAGGGAGGTCCGAGCTCCGCGCGGTCGACGGCAGGTGAAAGGGGCCGGTGCGCCGCGGAAGGCGACAGCAGTCCCGTCAGGCTGCACCTCTGCTCGGGCGAACGGCGTCAGGAAAAGGGGAGAGCACTTCCCCACCGATAGCTCCGGAACGCCCGGACCCATTGGCCCGCGGCACCGGTGGCTGCTAGAGGGCCTCCGGCGCCGTCAGCCGGGGTACGTCCCAGGCCGGCCGGACGGCGGGCAGCCGGAGGCAACGGCCTGGAACGGAGCCAGACTTGAGTCGTTCCGTGTGCCGTGGGCAAAAAGGCAGGGCTGCGGGTCAGCGCAGTTTGGCAAACCTAGCCGCAAGTGCGGGAAGGGCGGAGGAGCACACGGACGCCGCCTTCCCAAACTGAGCCCAAAGTGCCCAGGCATGCCCCCTTGATCTCGCCTAATCAGTGAGCCCAAAATAATTTCAGAGTGTGGAAACCTGATCCAAAAAGGTCGAAAAGAACGGCCAGAGATCAAGTCCGAAAGGGGAAATCAGTAACAAGCAAGCAGAGTAATCATTAACCAAAAAGCGCAAAATTATGTTAAAAGTGTGAAATCATTAACCAAAAACTCGAAAATAATGTCCAGAGACCAAGTCCGAAAGTACAAATAATTAACCAGTAAGCAGAGTCATCATTAACCAAAAATCGCAAAAGTAAGTAAAAAGTGTGAAATCATTAACCAAAAATCGCAAAAGTAAGTAAAAAGTGTGAAATCATTAACCAAAAACTCGAAAATAATGTCCAGAGACTAAGTCCGAAAGGGCAAATGGTTAACCAGTAAGCAGAGTAATCATTAACCAAAAATCGCAAAAGTAAGTAAAAAGTGTGAAATCATTAACCAAAAATCGCAAAAGTAAGTAAAAAGTGTGAAATCATTAACCAAAAACTCGAAAATAATCTCCAGAGACTAAGTCCGAAAGGGCAAATGGTTAACCAGTAAGCAGAGTAATCATTAACCAAAAGGCGCAAAAGTAAGTAAAAAGTATGAAATCAGTAACCAAAAAGCGCAAAAATATGTTAAAAGTGTGAAATCATTAACCAAAAACTCGAAAATAATGTGCAGAGACTAAGTCCGAAAGGGCAAATAATTAACCAGTAAGCAGAGTAATCATTAACCAAAAATCGCAAAAATATGTTAAAAGTGTGAAATCATTAACCAAAAACTCGAAAATAATGTCCAGAGACTAAGTCCGAAAGGGCAAATGGTTAACCAGTAAGCAGAGTAATCATTAACCAAAAATCGCAAAAGTAAGTAAAAAGTGTGAAATCATTAACCAAAAACCCGAAAATAATGTCCAGAGACTAAGTCCGAAAGGGCAAATGGTTAACCAGTAAGCAGAGTAATCATTAACCAAAAATCGCAAAAGTAAGTAAAAAGTGTGAAATCATTAACCAAAAACTCGAAAATAATGTCCAGAGACTAAGTCCGAAAGGGCAAATGGTTAACCAGTAAGCAGAGTAATCATTAACCAAAAGGCGCAAAAGTAAGTAAAAAGTATGAAATCAGTAACCAAAAAGCGCAAAAATATGTTAAAAGTGTGAAATCATTAACCAAAAACTCGAAAATAATGTGCAGAGACTAAGTCCGAAAGGGCAAATAATTAACCAGTAAGCAGAGTAATCATTAACCAAAAATCGCAAAAATATGTTAAAAGTGTGAAATCATTAACCAAAAACTCGAAAATAATGTCCAGAGACTAAGTCCGAAAGGGCAAATGGTTAACCAGTAAGCAGAGTAATCATTAACCAAAAATCGCAAAAGTAAGTAAAAAGTGTGAAATCATTAACCAAAAACTCGAAAATAATCTCCAGAGACTAAGTCCGAAAGGGCAAATGGTTAACCAGTAAGCAGAGTAATCATTAACCAAAAATCGCAAAAGTAAGTAAAAAGTATGAAATCAGTAACCAAAAAGCGCAAAAATATGTTAAAAGTGTGAAATCATTAACCAAAAACTCGAAAATAATGTGCAGAGACTAAGTCCGAAAGGGCAAATAATTAACCAGTAAGCAGAGTAATCATTAACCAAAAATCGCAAAAATATGTTAAAAGTGTGAAATCATTAACCAAAAACTCGAAAATAATGTCCAGAGACTAAGTCCGAAAGGGCAAATGGTTAACCAGTAAGCAGAGTAATCATTAACCAAAAATCGCAAAAGTAAGTAAAAAGTGTGAAATCATTAACCAAAAACTCGAAAATAATCTCCAGAGACTAAGTCCGAAAGGGCAAATGGTTAACCAGTAAGCAGAGTAATCATTAACCAAAAATCGCAAAAGTAAGTAAAAAGTATGAAATCAGTAACCAAAAAGCGCAAAAATATGTTAAAAGTGTGAAATCATTAACCAAAAACTCGAAAATAATGTGCAGAGACTAAGTCCGAAAGGGCAAATAATTAACCAGTAAGCAGAGTAATCATTAACCAAAAATCGCAAAAATATGTTAAAAGTGTGAAATCATTAACCAAAAACTCGAAAATAATGTCCAGAGACTAAGTCCGAAAGGGCAAATGGTTAACCAGTAAGCAGAGTAATCATTAACCAAAAATCGCAAAAGTAAGTAAAAAGTGTGAAATCATTAACCAAAAACTCGAAAATAATGTCCAGAGACCAAGTCCGAAAGGGCAAATGGTTAACCAGTAAGCAGAGTAATCATTAACCAAAAATCGCAAAAGTAAGTAAAAAGTGTGAAATCATTAACCAAAAACTCGAAAATAATGTCCAGAGACCAAGTCCGAAAGGGCAAATGGTTAACCAGTAAGCAGAGTAATCATTAACCAAAAATCGCAAAAGTAAGTAAAAAGTATGAAATCAGTAACCAAAAAGCGCAAAAATATGTTAAAAGTGTGAAATCATTAACCAAAAACTCGAAAATAATGTGCAGAGACTAAGTCCGAAAGGGCAAATAATTAACCAGTAAGCAGAGTAATCATTAACCAAAAATCGCAAAAATATGTTAAAAGTGTGAAATCATTAACCAAAAACTCGAAAATAATGTCCAGAGACTAAGTCCGAAAGGGCAAATGGTTAACCAGTAAGCAGAGTAATCATTAACCAAAAATCGCAAAAGTAAGTAAAAAGTGTGAAATCATTAACCAAAAACTCGAAAATAATCTCCAGAGACTAAGTCCGAAAGGGCAAATGGTTAACCAGTAAGCAGAGTAATCATTAACCAAAAATCGCAAAAGTAAGTAAAAAGTGTGAAATCATTAACCAAAAACCCGAAAATAATGTCCAGAGACTAAGTCCGAAAGGGCAAATGGTTAACCAGTAAGCAGAGTAATCATTAACCAAAAATCGCAAAAGTAAGTAAAAAGTGTGAAATCATTAACCAAAAACTCGAAAATAATGTCCAGAGACTAAGTCCGAAAGGGCAAATGGTTAACCAGTAAGCAGAGTAATCATTAACCAAAAGGCGCAAAAGTAAGTAAAAAGTATGAAATCAGTAACCAAAAAGCGCAAAAATATGTTAAAAGTGTGAAATCATTAACCAAAAACTCGAAAATAATGTGCAGAGACTAAGTCCGAAAGGGCAAATAATTAACCAGTAAGCAGAGTAATCATTAACCAAAAAGCGCAAAAATATGTTAAAAGTGTGAAATCATTAACCAAAAACTCGAAAATAATGTCCAGAGACTAAGTCCGAAAGGGCAAATAATTAACCAGTAAGCAGAGTAATCATTAACCAAAAAGCGCAAAAGTAAGTAAAAAGTGTGAAATCATTAACCAAAAAGTCGAAAATAATGCCCAGAGACTAAGTCCGAAAGGGCAAATGGTTAACCAGAAAATCAGTCGAATAATGTCCAGAGACTAAGTCCGAAAGGGCAAATGGTTAACCAGTGGAAGGGCGATCAAGCGGAAAAATTTGCCCCGGTTACACGGGATGGAGTTCCAGAGGTCCGGCCAGAGTTGTCAAATTCGTCCCGCTGATCGGACGCTTGTCATTCGGGTGGCTGGGGGTTGGCGGGGTATCTGCACAGTAGTAGGAGGTGGCAAGTCGGGACTTGGACGTTTATTCCAAGAGTCCACCCGAGCCTCCAGGTCTGCAGAGACCGACCCTAGCTGCCGCCCAACCGACTTTTAAGCCTTTTTCGGATGGGGATTTTTTCCCATTTTCGTCCATTTTTCGGGTTTTCTGTCGGGCTTAATAGGCGGCAGCCTGACCCCCCGGCCGAGGCGGGGGGCGCACTCTCCCTTGCGTAAGGGTCCGGATTTGCCCCGGAAAGTGCCCCCGACGGCCTCCCGACCCGGGTGCCTGCAGGGCGGGGGGAAAGGGTAGTCCCAGCCGCAGGAAATCATTAACCAAAAGACTTAGCCGTCGGGGCAGAGGCTAAGACCCGGGCTGGTGAAATCATTAACCAAAAGGAATGCACCCTTTTCCGAAAGTGCAGGC
>NW_027141315.1:0-7500 GCF_036365525.1 Heterodontus francisci | reverse complement strand
GGGTTCCCGACTTATCGGTGAACCATTTGCTACTGCGGGGCCAAAGCAAAAGGGAAAGCATAAGGGCGCAGGCTGCCCTCTGCGGGACAGGTCCGGCCCTGACGCCGGTTTACGATTTCTCCGGTAAAGCACCTGTCGGGTGGCGACCGGAGGGTCTTTGCAGGGCCTGGATCTCCGAGCCCGTGGGACAGGCGGGAAAGGGTGGCGGCAGCCGGTTGAAGTCCCGACCCTGGGCAGCCTCCCGGTCCTACCTCCATAACTTCGGCGAGGAGGGTCCGATCCCCGCGCGGTCGACGGCAGGCGGTAGGGCTCGGAGGGGCGCGGCCTGGTCCGCGAGTGCCCCGGCGCCGCCCCTCTGCCCGTCCGAGGGACAGTAGGAAATGGCCATACCGCTTTCCGGCCGATTGCCGCCGGACGTCCGGCCGCATTCGCTCGGTCTGCGCGGCCGGCGGTAGCCGGGGGCGAGGGGCATCGGGCGGTGGCGGAACCAGGCCGGCCCGACCGCTGGGGGCCGCCCGGGCGACGTTTGAATCTGTCGGGTCGGACCGCCGAATCCCGCGGGATTTCGGGATCGAATCTGCGGGTGGAATCGGCACCTCGTCCCGCTGTCCGGTTCCCCCCGGTCGACTGCAACGGGTTTCCGAGGCCCGTCGGTCAGGCGCGGTTCGCTCCGCAATCCGCCGGCCGATCGGCACCGGGCGGGGCTCTACGGAAAGAGGGGACCCTCCCGCGTCGAGTGCCGGCGCACCGACCCCGCAGGCTGACCGGGAAGGTGAAGACTCACCCCGCTGAATGCCCGGCCCCGGCTACCCTCCGGCTCCGGGGCCATAACTTCGGGGAGGGAGGTCCGATCCCCGCGCGGTCGACGGCAGGCGGTAGGGCTCGGAGGGGCGCGGCCTGGTCCGCGAGTGCCCCGGCGCCGCCCCTCTGCCCGTCCGAGGGACAGTAGGAAATGGCCATACCGCTTTCCGGCCGATTGCCGCCGGACGTCCGGCCGCATTCGCTCGGTCTGCGCGGCCGGCGGTAGCCGGGGGCGAGGGGCATCGGGCGGTGGCGGAACCAGGCCGGCCCGACCGCTGGGGGCCGCCCGGGCGACGTTTGAATCTGTCGGGTCGGACCGCCGAATCCCGCGGGATTTCGGGATCGAATCTGCGGGTGGAATCGGCACCTCGTCCCGCTGTCCGGTTCCCCCCCCGTCGACTGCAACGGGTTTCCGAGGCCCGTCGGTCAGGCGCGGTTCGCTCCGCAATCCGCCGGCCGATCGGCACCGGGCGGGGCTCTACGGAAAGAGGGGACCCTCCGGCGTCGAGTGCCGGCGCACCGACCCCGCAGGCTGACCGGGAAGGTTAAGACTCACCCCGCTGAATGCCCGGCCCCGGGCACCCTCCGGCGCCGGGGCCATAACTTCGGGGAGGGAGGTCCGAGCTCCGCGCGGTCGACGGCAGGTGAAAGGGGCCGGTGCGCCGCGGAAGGCGACAGCAGTCCCGTCAGGCTGCACCTCTGCTCGGGCGAACGGCGTCAGGAAAAGGGGAGAGCACTTCCCCACCGATAGCTCCGGAACGCCCGGACCCATTGGCCCGCGGCACCGGTGGCTGCTAGAGGGCCTCCGGCGCCGTCAGCCGGGGTACGTCCCAGGCCGGCCGGACGGCGGGCAGCCGGAGGCAACGGCCTGGAACGGAGCCAGACTTGAGTCGTTCCGTGTGCCGTGGGCAAAAAGGCAGGGCTGCGGGTCAGCGCAGTTTGGCAAACCTAGCCGCAAGTGCGGGAAGGGCGGAGGAGCACACGGACGCCGCCTTCCCAAACTGAGCCCAAAGTGCCCAGGCATGCCCCCTTGATCTCGCCTAATCAGTGAGCCCAAAATAATTTCAGAGTGTGGAAACCTGATCCAAAAAGGTCGAAAAGAACGGCCAGAGATCAAGTCCGAAAGGGGAAATCAGTAACAAGCAAGCAGAGTAATCATTAACCAAAAAGCGCAAAATTATGTTAAAAGTGTGAAATCATTAACCAAAAACTCGAAAATAATGTCCAGAGACCAAGTCCGAAAGTACAAATAATTAACCAGTAAGCAGAGTCATCATTAACCAAAAATCGCAAAAGTAAGTAAAAAGTGTGAAATCATTAACCAAAAATCGCAAAAGTAAGTAAAAAGTGTGAAATCATTAACCAAAAACTCGAAAATAATGTCCAGAGACTAAGTCCGAAAGGGCAAATGGTTAACCAGTAAGCAGAGTAATCATTAACCAAAAATCGCAAAAGTAAGTAAAAAGTGTGAAATCATTAACCAAAAATCGCAAAAGTAAGTAAAAAGTGTGAAATCATTAACCAAAAACTCGAAAATAATGTCCAGAGACCAAGTCCGAAAGGGCAAATGGTTAACCAGTAAGCAGAGTAATCATTAACCAAAAAGGGCAAAAGTAAGTAAAAAGTATGAAATCATTAACCAAAAAGCACAAAATTAAGTTAAAAGTGTGAAATCATTAACCAAAAAGTCGAAAATAATCTCCAGAGACTAAGTGCGAAAGGGCAAATGGTTAACCAGTAAGCAGAGTAATCATTAACCAAAAATCGCAAAAGTAAGTAAAAAGTGTGAAATCATTAACCAAAAACTCGAAAATAATGTCCAGAGACCAAGTCCGAAAGGGCAAATGGTTAACCAGTAAGCAGAGTAATCATTAACCAAAAAGGGCAAAAGTAAGTAAAAAGTATGAAATCATTAACCAAAAAGCACAAAATTAAGTTAAAAGTGTGAAATCATTAACCAAAAAGTCGAAAATAATCTCCAGAGACTAAGTGCGAAAGGGCAAATGGTTAACCAGTAAGCAGAGTCATCATTAACCAAAAATCGCAAAAGTAAGTAAAAAGTGTGAAATCATTAACCAAAAACCCGAAAATAATGTCCAGAGACTAAGTCCAAAAGGGCAAATGGTTAACCAGTAAGCAGAGTAATCATTAACCAAAAATCGCAAAAGTAAGTAAAAAGTGTGAAATCATTAACCAAAAACTCGAAAATAATCTCCAGAGACTAAGTGCGAAAGGGCAAATGGTTAACCAGTAAGCAGAGTAATCATTAACCAAAAATCGCAAAAGTAAGTAAAAAGTGTGAAATCATTAACCAAAAACCCGAAAATAATGTCCAGAGACTAAGTCCGAAAGGGCAAATGGTTAACCAGTAAGCAGAGTAATCATTAACCAAAAATCGCAAAAGTAAGTAAAAAGTGTGAAATCATTAACCAAAAACTCGAAAATAATCTCCAGAGACTAAGTCCGAAAGGGCAAATGGTTAACCAGTAAGCAGAGTAATCATTAACCAAAAATCGCAAAAATATGTTAAAAGTGTGAAATCATTAACCAAAAACTCGAAAATAATGTCCAGAGACTAAGTCCGAAAGGGCAAATGGTTAACCAGTAAGCAGAGTAATCATTAACCAAAAATCGCAAAAGTAAGTAAAAAGTGTGAAATCATTAACCAAAAACTCGAAAATAATCTCCAGAGACTAAGTCCGAAAGGGCAAATGGTTAACCAGTAAGCAGAGTAATCATTAACCAAAAATCGCAAAAGTAAGTAAAAAGTGTGAAATCATTAACCAAAAACCCGAAAATAATGTCCAGAGACTAAGTCCGAAAGGGCAAATGGTTAACCAGTAAGCAGAGTAATCATTAACCAAAAATCGCAAAAATATGTTAAAAGTGTGAAATCATTAACCAAAAACTCGAAAATAATGTCCAGAGACTAAGTCCGAAAGGGCAAATGGTTAACCAGTAAGCAGAGTAATCATTAACCAAAAGGCGCAAAAGTAAGTAAAAAGTATGAAATCAGTAACCAAAAAGCGCAAAAATATGTTAAAAGTGTGAAATCATTAACCAAAAACTCGAAAATAATGTGCAGAGACTAAGTCCGAAAGGGCAAATAATTAACCAGTAAGCAGAGTAATCATTAACCAAAAAGCGCAAAAATATGTTAAAAGTGTGAAATCATTAACCAAAAACTCGAAAATAATGTCCAGAGACTAAGTCCGAAAGGGCAAATAATTAACCAGTAAGCAGAGTAATCATTAACCAAAAAGCGCAAAAGTAAGTAAAAAGTGTGAAATCATTAACCAAAAAGTCGAAAATAATGCCCAGAGACTAAGTCCGAAAGGGCAAATGGTTAACCAGAAAATCAGTCGAATAATGTCCAGAGACTAAGTCCGAAAGGGCAAATGGTTAACCAGTGGAAGGGCGATCAAGCGGAAAAATTTGCCCCGGTTACCCGGGATGGAGTTCCAGAGGTCCGGCCAGAGTTGTCAAATTCGTCCCGCTGATCGGACGCTTGTCATTCGGGTGGCTGGGGGTTGGCGGGGTATCTGCACAGTAGTAGGAGGTGGCAAGTCGGGACTTGGACGTTTATTCCAAGAGTCCACCCGAGCCTCCAGGTCTGCAGAGACCGACCCTAGCTGCCGCCCAACCGACTTTTAAGCCTTTTTCGGATGGGGATTTTTTCCCATTTTCGTCCATTTTTCGGGTTTTCTGTCGGGCTTAATAGGCGGCAGCCTGACCCCCCGGCCGAGGCGGGGGGCGCACTCTCCCTTGCGTAAGGGTCCGGATTTGCCCCGGAAAGTGCCCCCGACGGCCTCCCGACCCGGGTGCCTGCAGGGCGGGGGGAAAGGGTAGTCCCAGCCGCAGGAAATCATTAACCAAAAGACTTAGCCGTCGGGGCAGAGGCTAAGACCCGGGCTGGTGAAATCATTAACCAAAAGGAATGCACCCTTTTCCGAAAGTGCAGGCCGAAATAAGGCGAGCCTTGGGCCGGGAAGGCCAAAACCCCCAACTCATGGAAGTGTATGGGGTCGGACTCGGCGACTTTCCCGGGCCCCGAGTTGACCTTTCCCCACGGGGGCGGTCAAGTTGCTCCCGCCAAGAGGGCACGTTGCATTTGCTGCCGCTCTAGTCCCCGGGCTAGTTAATCAGTTGCCGTCGGAAGTCCCGATGCCGAAATGAAAAATGGCCGTTGCGGCGATTTGGCGCCTCATTTTCGGAAGGACTACCGGCAGGCAACCCGCCGAATTGACACTTGCGATTCGGGTGGCTGGGGGTTGGCGGGGTACCCGGAGATTTTCGGGAACTCGATTTTCAGAACTTTTGCTGGCAGCGGTTGCACTTGCAAAGTGGCCGAAGAAGTGCTCCCTCAAGGAAGGACCTTCTTTTGAAATAAAAGACCTTCCGAAGAGTGCCTGGAAGTCATTTATGAGCATTTAAGGGTAAATCTGGCGGACTTTCCATGCTCTGTTGCCGGCTCTGAAATATCGCACAGTTGGGTCTAGGCCGGTAGACTGGCTGTGAAAACAGACAAAGTGTTTTGGCGAGCGAGAGAAAACAAGGCCTTGGAACAGATTGGGGGGTGCGGAGGCACACCACACCCACAGGAAAAGAATTAATAAAAAAAAACCAAAGTCTATGACATGTCTGTTGGTACAGTGAGATAAGCAAAGAAGGGAGGCTGCGATGGCAGAGCAAAGCCGACCTTCATACAGATATACATGTCAAAGAAAGAAACTATGCCCGCAAAAGACTTGGTGCGAAATAACAAGGCTCCTTGTGAACGGTTATCTTTGTCTGTCAGGCGCAGATTGTGGCGGCGTCGCCTGGTTTCCTTGGGTTGCACTACATGTATGTCCTAGTCTCAAACGAAAAGTGCGTGCCCAGAATTTTGTCCAAGTTAGGCGACGCACGCCGGCTGGCATCACCTCTCCGTGCGAGCGCCGAAAGCTTTGGTCGACCTGTTTGGCTACGCTGGTCGCGGTTGCTCCTTACAGTGATGGGGACGGAAAACCGATGCGAGTTGACCAGGCGACGTCAACCAAGTTGCATGCTTTCTCCCCCCCCCCCCGCCGCCGCCAACCCCACACTGTGTGAAAGGAAAAAAAAGTGCGTGCCCAGGTCACTCGATCGATACGGCGAGGACTGTCCGACGTTGGAGGGCCCAGGCGGGCTAGCATTTATTTGCTGGTGTTTCAGGCTCAGCGGTTACCTCCCGTTTCTGTCCCTTGTGTCAGACGGACATTCCTCTCGAGAGTTTGGCCACTTGGTCGGCGGCGTGCTAGGTAGATTACTCGTTGTGCGCCGTCTCCTGTGTGCTGATCTCTGTGCTGTTCGTGTGAGGCCGAGACGTCCCACTGGTCGCTACCGCAGTGGTCCGATTGTGAAGCTCCGGAGCGGGGCGTCCCGTTCCGGCCAGCTCGAGCACTCGATTTCTCTAGCACCAGAGCAAGGGCACACGCGCGGTGTGTGTGTGTATGCTTTGTATTTGTCGGTTACCGGTTTTTGTTGCACGAATTGAAAAGTTGAACCCGGTGCCAACCTCCCTGTCGTGGGGAGGCCATGTGCCCCAGCTTCTCAGACACAGCCCTGCCCCTTTCCAGCGGTGTCGCGTCGAAAAGAGAGAGAGAGAGGGTGTCTTGGTGGCTTTACCCCGAGCGTGTTCACGACTTCCTTGGCGACCTGCGTGCAAGTGCTGTCGGCTCCGTCTGCTATCCCTTTGCAAGCACTTTGGCACGCACACACACAAATAAACGGACCGGAAAGTAAAGAGCAACACACTTGAAGTGCAGGGTCGGGCGGCACCCACAAAAAAGCAAGTCTTGTTTGTAAACGGTGAGGCAGAATCAAGAGATCAGCAAGACTTGTCCTTTCCCCCCACAACAAAAAAAAAGGTGTGCTTGCCGTGTGTGAACCCGAAGGGTCGGTTGGTCTCAGTCGTGCCCGGCAAGGTGGGCTGCTTTGCGCTCTGCTCCTCGTTCCGTCAGCCCGCGCGAGCACCCGGTGTTTGTCGGCTTGGCTCCCTGTCTTGTCAGCTGCCGTTGCGGTTCAGCTACCTGGTTGATCCTGCCAGTAGCATATGCTTGTCTCAAAGATTAAGCCATGCATGTCTAAGTACACACGGCCGGTACAGTGAAACTGCGAATGGCTCATTAAATCAGTTATGGTTCCTTTGATCGCTCCAACCGTTACTTGGATAACTGTGGTAATTCTAGAGCTAATACATGCAAACGAGCGCTGACCCATGTGGGGATGCGTGCATTTATCAGACCAAAACCAATCCGGGCTTGCCCGGCAGCTTTGGTGACTCTAGATAACCTCGGGCTGATCGCACGTCCTCGTGACGGCGACGACTCATTCGAATGTCTGCCCTATCAACTTTCGATGGTACTTTCTGTGCCTACCATGGTGACCACGGGTAACGGGGAATCAGGGTTCGATTCCGGAGAGGGAGCCTGAGAAACGGCTACCACATCCAAGGAAGGCAGCAGGCGCGCAAATACCCACTCCCGACTCGGGGAGGTAGTGACGAAAATAACAATACAGGACTCTTTCGAGGCCCTGTAATTGGAATGAGTACACTTTAAATCCTTTAACGAGGATCTATTGGAGGGCAAGTCTGGTGCCAGCAGCCGCGGTAATTCCAGCTCCAATAGCGTATATTAAGCTGCTGCAGTTAAAAAGCTCGTAGTTTGGATCTTGGGA
>NW_027141314.1:0-36332 GCF_036365525.1 Heterodontus francisci | reverse complement strand
GAGTTTTGAAGTCTGATTGATTCAGTTTGGGATTTTCGGCCGATTTTGAGAGTTTTGAAGTCTGATTGATTCAGTTTGGGATTTTCGGCCGATTTTGAGAGTTTTGAAGTCTGATTGATTCAGTTTGGGATTTTCGGCCGATTTTGAGAGTTTTGAAGTCTGATTGATTCAGTTTGGGATTTTCGGCCGATTTTGAGAGTTTTGAAGTCTGATTGATTCAGTTTGGGATTTTCGGCCGATTTTGAGAGTTTTGAAGTCTGATTGATTCAGTTTGGGATTTTCGGCCGATTTTGAGAGTTTTGAAGTCTGATTGATTCAGTTTGGGATTTTCGGCCGATTTTGAGAGTTTTGAAGTCTGATTGATTCAGTTTGGGATTTTCGGCCGATTTTGAGAGTTTTGAAGTCTGATTGATTCAGTTTGGGATTTTCGGCCGATTTTGAGAGTTTTGAAGTCTGATTGATTCAGTTTGGGATTTTCGGCCGATTTTGAGAGTTTTGAAGTCTGATTGATTCAGTTTGGGATTTTCGGCCGATTTTGAGAGTTTTGAAGTCTGATTGATTCAGTTTGGGATTTTCGGCCGATTTTGAGAGTTTTGAAGTCTGATTGATTCAGTTTGGGATTTTCGGCCGATTTTGAGAGTTTTGAAGTCTGATTGATTCAGTTTGGGATTTTCGGCCGATTTTGAGAGTTTTGAAGTCTGATTGATTCAGTTTGGGATTTTCGGCCGATTTTGAGAGTTTTGAAGTCTGATTGATTCAGTTTGGGATTTTCGGCCGATTTTGAGAGTTTTGAAGTCTGATTGATTCAGTTTGGGATTTTCGGCCGATTTTGAGAGTTTTGAAGTCTGATTGATTCAGTTTGGGATTTTCGGCCGATTTTGAGAGTTTTGAAGTCTGATTGATTCAGTTTGGGATTTTCGGCCGATTTTGAGAGTTTTGAAGTCTGATTGATTCAGTTTGGGATTTTCGGCCGATTTTGAGAGTTTTGAAGTCTGATTGATTCAGTTTGGGATTTTCGGCCGATTTTGAGAGTTTTGAAGTCTGATTGATTCAGTTTGGGATTTTCGGCCGATTTTGAGAGTTTTGAAGTCTGATTGATTCAGTTTGGGATTTTCGGCCGATTTTGAGAGTTTTGAAGTCTGATTGATTCAGTTTGGGATTTTCGGCCGATTTTGAGAGTTTTGAAGTCTGATTGATTCAGTTTGGGATTTTCGGCCGATTTTGAGAGTTTTGAAGTCTGATTGATTCAGTTTGGGATTTTCGGCCGATTTTGAGAGTTTTGAAGTCTGATTGATTCAGTTTGGGATTTTCGGCCGATTTTGAGAGTTTTGAAGTCTGATTGATTCAGTTTGGGATTTTCGGCCGATTTTGAGAGTTTTGAAGTCTGATTGATTCAGTTTGGGATTTTCGGCCGATTTTGAGAGTTTTGAAGTCTGATTGATTCAGTTTGGGATTTTCGGCCGATTTTGAGAGTTTTGAAGTCTGATTGATTCAGTTTGGGATTTTCGGCCGATTTTGAGAGTTTTGAAGTCTGATTGATTCAGTTTGGGATTTTCGGCCGATTTTGAGAGTTTTGAAGTCTGGTTGATTCAGTTTGGGATTTTCGGCCGATTTTGAGAGTTTTGAAGTCTGATTGATTCAGTTTGGGATTTTCGGCCGATTTTGAGAGTTTTGAAGTCTGATTGATTCAGTTTGGGATTTTCGGCCGATTTTGAGAGTTTTGAAGTCTGATTGATTCAGTTTGGGATTTTCGGCCGATTTTGAGAGTTTTGAAGTCTGATTGATTCAGTTTGGGATTTTCGGCCGATTTTGAGAGTTTTGAAGTCTGATTGATTCAGTTTGGGATTTTCGGCCGATTTTGAGAGTTTTGAAGTCTGATTGATACAGTTTGGTATTTTCGGCCGATTTTGAGAGTTTTGAAGTCTGATTGATTCAGTTTGGGATTTTCGGCCGATTTTGAGAGTTTTGAAGTCTGATTGATTCAGTTTGGGATTTTCGGCCGATTTTGAGAGTTTTGAAGTCTGATTGATTCAGTTTGGGATTTTCGGCCGATTTTGAGAGTTTTGAAGTCTGATTGATACAGTTTGGTATTTTCGGCCGATTTTGAGATTTTTGAAGTCTGATTGATTCAGTTTGGGATTTTCGGCCGATTTTTGAGAGTTTTGAAGTCTGATTGATTCAGTTTGGGATTTTCGGCCGATTTTGAGAGTTTTGAAGTCTGATTGATTCAGTTTGGGATTTTCGGCCGATTTTGAGAGTTTTGAAGTCTGATTGATTCAGTTTGGGATTTTCGGCCGATTTTGAGAGTTTGAAGTCTGATTGATTCAGTTTGGGATTTTCGGCCGATTTTGAGAGTTTTGAAGTCTGATTGATTCAGTTTGGGATTTTCGGCCGATTTTGAGAGTTTTGAAGTCTGATTGATACAGTTTGGTATTTTCGGCCGATTTTGAGAGTTTTGAAGTCTGATTGATTCAGTTTGGGATTTTCGGCCGATTTTGAGAGTTTTGAAGTCTGATTGATTCAGTTTGGTATTTTCGGCCGATTTTGAGAGTTTTGAAGTCTGATTGATTCAGTTTGGTATTTTCGGCCGATTTTGAGAGTTTTGAAGTCTGATTGATTCAGTTTGGTATTTTCGGCCGATTTTGAGAGTTTTGAAGTCTGATTGATTCAGTTTGGGATTTTCGGCCGATTTTGAGAGTTTTGAAGTCTGGTTGATTCAGTTTGGGATTTTCGGCCGATTTTGAGAGTTTTGAAGTCTGATTGATTCAGTTTGGGATTTTCGGCCGATTTTGAGAGTTTTGAAGTCTGATTGATTCAGTTTGGATTTCGGCCGATTTTGAGAGTTTTGAAGTCTGATTGATTCAGTTTGGGATTTTCGGCCGATTTTGAGAGTTTGAAGTCTGATTGATTCAGTTTGGATTTTCGGCCGATTTTGAGAGTTTTGAAGTCTGATTGATTCAGTTTGGGATTTTCGGCCGATTTTGAGAGTTTTGAAGTCTGATTGATTCAGTTTGGGATTTTCGGCCGATTTTGAGAGTTTTGAAGTCTGATTGATTCAGTTTGGGATTTTCGGCCGATTTTGAGAGTTTTGAAGTCTGATTGATTCAGTTTGGGATTTTCGGCCGATTTTGAGAGTTTTGAAGTCTGATTGATTCAGTTTGGGGGATTTTCGGCCGATTTTGAGAGTTTTGAAGTCTGATTGATTCAGTTGGGATTTTCGGCCGATTTTGAGAGTTTTGAAGTCTGATTGATTCAGTTTGGGATTTTCGGCCGATTTTGAGAGTTTTGAAGTCTGATTGATTCAGTTTGGGATTTTCGGCCGATTTTGAGAGTTTTGAAGTCTGATTGATACAGTTTGGTATTTTCGGCCGATTTTGAGAGTTTTGAAGTCTGATTGATTCAGTTTGGGATTTTCGGCCGATTTTGAGAGTTTTGAAGTCTGATTGATTCAGTTTGGGATTTTCGGCCGATTTTGAGAGTTTTGAAGTCTGATTGATTCAGTTTGGGATTTTCGGCCGATTTTGAGAGTTTTGAAGTCTGATTGATTCAGTTTGGGATTTTCGGGCCGATTTTGAGAGTTTTGAAGTCTGATTGATTCAGTTTGGGATTTTCGGCCGATTTTGAGAGTTTTGAAGTCTGATTGATTCAGTTTGGGATTTTCGGCCGATTTTGAGAGTTTTGAAGTCTGATTGATTCAGTTTGGGATTTTCGGCCGATTTGAGAGTTTTGAAGTCTGATTGATTCAGTTTGGGATTTTCGGCCGATTTTGAGAGTTTTGAAGTCTGATTGATTCAGTTTGGGATTTTCGGCCGATTTTGAGAGTTTTGAAGTCTGATTGATACAGTTTGGTATTTTCGGCCGATTTTGAGATTTTTGAAGTCTGATTGATTCAGTTTGGGATTTTCGGCCGATTTTGAGAGTTTTGAAGTCTGATTGATTCAGTTTGGTATTTTCGGCCGATTTTGAGAGTTTTGAAGTCTGATTGATTCAGTTTGGGATTTTCGGCCGATTTTGAGAGTTTTGAAGTCTGATTGATTCAGTTTGGGATTTTCGGCCGATTTTGAGAGTTTTGAAGTCTGATTGATTCAGTTTGGGATTTTCGGCCGATTTTGAGAGTTTTGAAGTCTGATTGATTCAGTTTGGGATTTTCGGCCGATTTTGAGAGTTTTGAAGTCTGATTGATTCAGTTTGGGATTTTCGGCCGATTTTGAGAGTTTTGAAGTCTGATTGATTCAGTTTGGGATTTTCGGCCGATTTTGAGAGTTTTGAAGTCTGATTGATTCAGTTTGGGATTTTCGGCCGATTTTGAGAGTTTTGAAGTCTGATTGATTCAGTTTGGGATTTTCGGCGATTTTGAGAGTTTTGAAGTCTGATTGATTCAGTTTGGGATTTTCGGCCGATTTTGAGAGTTTTGAAGTCTGATTGATTCAGTTTGGGATTTTCGGCCGATTTTGAGAGTTTTGAAGTCTGATTGATTCAGTTTGGGATTTTCGGCCGATTTTGAGAGTTTTGAAGTCTGATTGATTCAGTTTGGGATTTTCGGCCGATTTTGAGAGTTTTGAAGTCTGATTGATTCAGTTTGGGATTTTCGGCCGATTTTGAGAGTTTTGAAGTCTGATTGATACAGTTTGGTATTTTCGGCCGATTTTGAGATTTTTGAAGTCTGATTGATTCAGTTTGGGATTTTCGGCCGATTTTGAGAGTTTTGAAGTCTGATTGATTCAGTTTGGTATTTTCGGCCGATTTTGAGAGTTTTGAAGTCTGATTGATTCAGTTTGGTATTTTCGGCCGATTTTGAGAGTTTTGAAGTCTGATTGATTCAGTTTGGGATTTTCGGCCGATTTTGAGAGTTTTGAAGTCTGATTGATTCAGTTTGGGATTTTCGGCCGATTTTGAGAGTTTTGAAGTCTGATTGATTCAGTTTGGGATTTTCGGCCGATTTTGAGAGTTTTGAAGTCTGATTGATTCAGTTTGGGATTTTCGGCCGATTTTGAGAGTTTTGAAGTCTGATTGATTCAGTTTGGGATTTTCGGCCGATTTGAGAGTTTTGAAGTCTGATTGATTCAGTTTGGGATTTTCGGCCGATTTTGAGAGTTTTGAAGTCTGATTGATTCAGTTTGGGATTTTCGGCCGATTTTGAGAGTTTTGAAGTCTGATTGATTCAGTTTGGGATTTTCGGCCGATTTTGAGAGTTTTGAAGTCTGATTGATTCAGTTTGGGATTTTCGGCCGATTTTGAGAGTTTTGAAGTCTGATTGATTCAGTTTGGGATTTTCGGCCGATTTTGAGAGTTTTGAAGTCTGATTGATTCAGTTTGGGATTTTCGGCCGATTTTGAGAGTTTTGAAGTCTGATTGATTCAGTTTGGGATTTTCGGCCGATTTTGAGATTTTGAAGTCTGATTGATTCAGTTTGGATTTTCGGCCGATTTTGAGAGTTTTGAAGTCTGATTGATTCAGTTTGGTATTTTCGGCCGATTTTGAGAGTTTGAAGTCTGATTGATTCAGTTTGGGATTTTCGGCCGATTTTGAGAGTTTTGAAGTCTGATTGATTCAGTTTGGATTTTCGGCCGATTTTGAGAGTTTTGAAGTCTGATTGATTCAGTTTGGGATTTTCGGCCGATTTTGAGAGTTTTGAAGTCTGATTGATTCAGTTTGGTATTTTCGGCGATTTTGAGAGTTTTGAAGTCTGATTGATTCAGTTTGGGATTTTCGGCCGATTTTGAGAGTTTTGAAGTCTGATTGATTCAGTTTGGGATTTTCGGCCGATTTTGAGAGTTTTGAAGTCTGATTGATACAGTTTGGTATTTTCGGCCGATTTTGAGAGTTTTGAAGTCTGATTGATTCAGTTTGGGATTTTCGGCCGATTTTGAGAGTTTTTGAAGTCTGATTGATTCAGTTTGGGATTTTCGGCCGATTTTGAGAGTTTTGAAGTCTGATTGATTCAGTTTGGGATTTTCGGCCGATTTTGAGAGTTTTGAAGTCTGATTGATTCAGTTTGGGATTTTCGGCCGATTTTGAGAGTTTTGAAGTCTGATTGATTCAGTTTGGGATTTTCGGCCGATTTTGAGAGTTTTGAAGTCTGATTGATTCAGTTTGGGATTTTCGGCCGATTTTGAGAGTTTTGAAGTCTGATTGATACAGTTTGGTATTTTCGGCCGATTTTGAGAGTTTTGAAGTCTGATTGATTCAGTTTGGGATTTTCGGCCGATTTTTGAGAGTTTTGAAGTCTGATTGATTCAGTTTGGTATTTTCGGCCGATTTTGAGAGTTTTGAAGTCTGATTGATTCAGTTTGGGTATTTTCGGCCGATTTTGAGAGTTTTGAAGTCTGATTGATTCAGTTTGGTATTTTCGGCCGATTTTGAGAGTTTTGAAGTCTGATTGATTCAGTTTGGGATTTTCGGCCGATTTTGAGAGTTTTGAAGTCTGATTGATTCAGTTTGGGATTTTCGGCCGATTTTGAGAGTTTTGAAGTCTGGATTGATTCAGTTTGGGATTTTCGGCCGATTTTGAGAGTTTTGAAGTCTGATTGATTCAGTTTGGGATTTTCGGCCGATTTTGAGAGTTTTGAAGTCTGATTGATTCAGTTTGGGATTTTCGGCCGATTTGAGAGTTTTGAAGTCTGATTGATTCAGTTTGGGATTTTCGGCCGATTTTGAGAGTTTTGAAGTCTGATTGATTCAGTTTGGGATTTTCGGCCGATTTTGAGAGTTTTGAAGTCTGATTGATTCAGTTTGGATTTTCGGCCGATTTTGAGAGTTTTGAAGTCTGATTGATTCAGTTTGGGATTTTCGGCCGATTTTGAGAGTTTTGAAGTCTGATTGATTCAGTTTGGGATTTTCGGCCGATTTTGAGAGTTTTGAAGTCTGATTGATTCAGTTTGGGATTTTCGGCCGATTTTGAGAGTTTTGAAGTCTGATTGATACAGTTTGGTATTTTCGGCGATTTTGAGAGTTTTGAAGTCTGATTGATTCAGTTTGGGATTTTCGGCCGATTTTGAGAGTTTTGAAGTCTGATTGATTCAGTTTGGTATTTTCGGCCGATTTTGAGAGTTTTGAAGTCTGATTGATTCAGTTTGGGATTTTCGGCCGATTTTGAGAGTTTTGAAGTCTGATTGATTCAGTTTGGGATTTTCGGCCGATTTTGAGAGTTTTGAAGTCTGATTGATTCAGTTTGGGATTTTCGGCCGATTTTGAGAGTTTTGAAGTCTGATTGATTCAGTTTGGGATTTTCGGCCGATTTTGAGAGTTTTGAAGTCTGATTGATTCAGTTTGGGATTTTCGGCCGATTTTGAGAGTTTTGAAGTCTGATTGATTCAGTTTGGGATTTTCGGCCGATTTTGAGAGTTTTGAAGTCTGATTGATTCAGTTTGGGATTTTCGGCGATTTTGAGAGTTTTGAAGTCTGATTGATTCAGTTTGGGATTTTCGGCCGATTTTGAGAGTTTTGAAGTCTGATTGATTCAGTTTGGGATTTTCGGCCGATTTTGAGAGTTTTGAAGTCTGATTGATTCAGTTTGGGATTTTCGGCCGATTTTGAGAGTTTTGAAGTCTGATTGATTCAGTTTGGGATTTTCGGCCGATTTTGAGAGTTTTGAAGTCTGATTGATTCAGTTTGGGATTTTCGGCCGATTTTGAGAGTTTTGAAGTCTGATTGATTCAGTTTGGGATTTTCGGCCGATTTTGAGAGTTTTGAAGTCTGATTGATTCAGTTTGGTATTTTCGGCCGATTTTGAGAGTTTTGAAGTCTGATTGATTCAGTTTGGGATTTTCGGCCGATTTGAGAGTTTTGAAGTCTGATTGATTCAGTTTGGTATTTTCGGCCGATTTTGAGAGTTTTGAAGTCTGATTGATTCAGTTTGGTATTTTCGGCCGATTTTGAGAGTTTTGAAGTCTGATTGATTCAGTTGGGATTTTCGGCCGATTTTGAGAGTTTTGAAGTCTGATTGATTCAGTTTGGGATTTTCGGCCGATTTTGAGAGTTTTGAAGTCTGATTGATTCAGTTTGGGATTTCGGCCGATTTTGAGAGTTTTGAAGTCTGATTGATTCAGTTTGGGTATTTTCGGCTCGATTTTGAGAGTTTGAAGTCTGATTGATTCAGTTGGGATTTTCGGCCGATTTTGAGAGTTTTGAAGTCTGATTGATTCAGTTTGGGATTTTCGGCCGATTTTGAGAGTTTTGAAGTCTGATTGATTCAGTTTGGGATTTTCGGCCGATTTTGAGAGTTTTGAAGTCTGATTGATTCAGTTTGGGATTTTCGGCCGATTGAGAGTTTTGAAGTCTGATTGATTCAGTTTGGGATTTTCGGCCGATTTTGAGAGTTTTGAAGTCTGATTGATTCAGTTTGGGATTTTCGGCCGATTTTGAGAGTTTTGAAGTCTGATTGATTCAGTTTGGGATTTTCGGCCGATTTTGAGAGTTTTGAAGTCTGATTGATTCAGTTTGGGATTTTCGGCCGATTTTGAGAGTTTTGAAGTCTGATTGATTCAGTTTGGGATTTTCGGCCGATTTTGAGAGTTTTGAAGTCTGATTGATTCAGTTTGGGATTTTCGGCCGATTTTGAGAGTTTTGAAGTCTGATTGATTCAGTTTGGGATTTTCGGCCGATTTTGAGAGTTTTGAAGTCTGATTGATTCAGTTTGGGATTTTCGGCCGATTTTGAGAGTTTTGAAGTCTGATTGATTCTGATTCAGTTTGGGATTTTCGGCCGATTTTGAGAGTTTTGAAGTCTGATTGATTCAGTTTGGGATTTTCGGCCGATTTTGAGAGTTTTGAAGTCTGATTGATTCAGTTTGGGATTTTCGGCCGATTTTGAGAGTTTTGAAGTCTGATTGATTCAGTTTGGGATTTTCGGCCGATTTTGAGAGTTTTGAAGTCTGATTGATTCAGTTTGGGATTTTCGGCCGATTTTGAGAGTTTTGAAGTCTGATTGATTCAGTTTGGGATTTTCGGCCGATTTTGAGAGTTTTGAAGTCTGATTGATTCAGTTTGGGATTTTCGGCCGATTTTGAGAGTTTTGAAGTCTGATTGATTCAGTTTGGGATTTTCGGCCGATTTTGAGAGTTTTGAAGTCTGATTGATTCAGTTTGGGATTTTCGGCCGATTTTGAGAGTTTTGAAGTCTGATTGATTCAGTTTGGGATTTTCGGCCGATTTTGAGAGTTTTGAAGTCTGATTGATTCAGTTTGGGATTTTCGGCCGATTTTGAGAGTTTTGAAGTCTGATTGATTCAGTTTGGGATTTTCGGCCGATTTTGAGAGTTTTGAAGTCTGATTGATTCAGTTTGGGATTTTCGGCCGATTTTGAGAGTTTTGAAGTCTGATTGATTCAGTTTGGGATTTTCGGCCGATTTTGAGAGTTTTGAAGTCTGATTGATTCAGTTTGGGATTTTCGGCCGATTTTGAGAGTTTTGAAGTCTGATTGATTCAGTTTGGGATTTTCGGCCGATTTTGAGAGTTTTGAAGTCTGATTGATTCAGTTTGGGATTTTCGGCCGATTTTGAGAGTTTTGAAGTCTGATTGATTCAGTTTGGGATTTTCGGCCGATTTTGAGAGTTTTGAAGTCTGATTGATTCAGTTTGGGATTTTCGGCCGATTTTGAGAGTTTTGAAGTCTGATTGATTCAGTTTGGGATTTTCGGCCGATTTTGAGAGTTTTGAAGTCTGATTGATTCAGTTTGGGATTTTCGGCCGATTTTGAGAGTTTTGAAGTCTGATTGATTCAGTTTGGGATTTTCGGCCGATTTTGAGAGTTTTGAAGTCTGATTGATTCAGTTTGGGATTTTCGGCCGATTTTGAGAGTTTTGAAGTCTGATTGATTCAGTTTGGGATTTTCGGCCGATTTTGAGAGTTTTGAAGTCTGATTGATTCAGTTTGGGATTTTCGGCCGATTTTGAGAGTTTTGAAGTCTGATTGATTCAGTTTGGGATTTTCGGCCGATTTTGAGAGTTTTGAAGTCTGATTGATTCAGTTTGGGATTTTCGGCCGATTTTGAGAGTTTTGAAGTCTGATTGATTCAGTTTGGGATTTTCGGCCGATTTTGAGAGTTTTGAAGTCTGATTGATTCAGTTTGGGATTTTCGGCCGATTTTGAGAGTTTTGAAGTCTGATTGATTCAGTTTGGGATTTTCGGCCGATTTTGAGAGTTTTGAAGTCTGATTGATTCAGTTTGGGATTTTCGGCCGATTTTGAGAGTTTTGAAGTCTGATTGATTCAGTTTGGGATTTTCGGCCGATTTTGAGAGTTTTGAAGTCTGATTGATTCAGTTTGGGATTTTCGGCCGATTTTGAGAGTTTTGAAGTCTGATTGATTCAGTTTGGGATTTTCGGCCGATTTTGAGAGTTTTGAAGTCTGATTGATTCAGTTTGGGATTTTCGGCCGATTTTGAGAGTTTTGAAGTCTGATTGATTCAGTTTGGGATTTTCGGCCGATTTTGAGAGTTTTGAAGTCTGATTGATTCAGTTTGGGATTTTCGGCCGATTTTGAGAGTTTTGAAGTCTGATTGATTCAGTTTGGGATTTTCGGCCGATTTTGAGAGTTTTGAAGTCTGATTGATTCAGTTTGGGATTTTCGGCCGATTTTGAGAGTTTTGAAGTCTGATTGATTCAGTTTGGGATTTTCGGCCGATTTTGAGAGTTTTGAAGTCTGATTGATTCAGTTTGGGATTTTCGGCCGATTTTGAGAGTTTTGAAGTCTGATTGATTCAGTTTGGGATTTTCGGCCGATTTTGAGAGTTTTGAAGTCTGATTGATTCAGTTTGGGATTTTCGGCCGATTTTGAGAGTTTTGAAGTCTGATTGATTCAGTTTGGGATTTTCGGCCGATTTTGAGAGTTTTGAAGTCTGATTGATTCAGTTTGGGATTTTCGGCCGATTTTGAGAGTTTTGAAGTCTGATTGATTCAGTTTGGGATTTTCGGCCGATTTTGAGAGTTTTGAAGTCTGATTGATTCAGTTTGGGATTTTCGGCCGATTTTGAGAGTTTTGAAGTCTGATTGATTCAGTTTGGGATTTTCGGCCGATTTTGAGAGTTTTGAAGTCTGATTGATTCAGTTTGGGATTTTCGGCCGATTTTGAGAGTTTTGAAGTCTGATTGATTCAGTTTGGGATTTTCGGCCGATTTTGAGAGTTTTGAAGTCTGATTGATTCAGTTTGGGATTTTCGGCCGATTTTGAGAGTTTTGAAGTCTGATTGATTCAGTTTGGGATTTTCGGCCGATTTTGAGAGTTTTGAAGTCTGATTGATTCAGTTTGGGATTTTCGGCCGATTTTGAGAGTTTTGAAGTCTGATTGATTCAGTTTGGGATTTTCGGCCGATTTTGAGAGTTTTGAAGTCTGATTGATTCAGTTTGGGATTTTCGGCCGATTTTGAGAGTTTTGAAGTCTGATTGATTCAGTTTGGGATTTTCGGCCGATTTTGAGAGTTTTGAAGTCTGATTGATTCAGTTTGGGATTTTCGGCCGATTTTGAGAGTTTTGAAGTCTGATTGATTCAGTTTGGGATTTTCGGCCGATTTTGAGAGTTTTGAAGTCTGATTGATTCAGTTTGGGATTTTCGGCCGATTTTGAGAGTTTTGAAGTCTGATTGATTCAGTTTGGGATTTTCGGCCGATTTTGAGAGTTTTGAAGTCTGATTGATTCAGTTTGGGATTTTCGGCCGATTTTGAGAGTTTTGAAGTCTGATTGATTCAGTTTGGGATTTTCGGCCGATTTTGAGAGTTTTGAAGTCTGATTGATTCAGTTTGGGATTTTCGGCCGATTTTGAGAGTTTTGAAGTCTGATTGATTCAGTTTGGGATTTTCGGCCGATTTTGAGAGTTTTGAAGTCTGATTGATTCAGTTTGGGATTTTCGGCCGATTTTGAGAGTTTTGAAGTCTGATTGATTCAGTTTGGGATTTTCGGCCGATTTTGAGAGTTTTGAAGTCTGATTGATTCAGTTTGGGATTTTCGGCCGATTTTGAGAGTTTTGAAGTCTGATTGATTCAGTTTGGGATTTTCGGCCGATTTTGAGAGTTTTGAAGTCTGATTGATTCAGTTTGGGATTTTCGGCCGATTTTGAGAGTTTTGAAGTCTGATTGATTCAGTTTGGGATTTTCGGCCGATTTTGAGAGTTTTGAAGTCTGATTGATTCAGTTTGGGATTTTCGGCCGATTTTGAGAGTTTTGAAGTCTGATTGATTCAGTTTGGGATTTTCGGCCGATTTTGAGAGTTTTGAAGTCTGATTGATTCAGTTTGGGATTTTCGGCCGATTTTGAGAGTTTTGAAGTCTGATTGATTCAGTTTGGGATTTTCGGCCGATTTTGAGAGTTTTGAAGTCTGATTGATTCAGTTTGGGATTTTCGGCCGATTTTGAGAGTTTTGAAGTCTGATTGATTCAGTTTGGGATTTTCGGCCGATTTTGAGAGTTTTGAAGTCTGATTGATTCAGTTTGGGATTTTCGGCCGATTTTGAGAGTTTTGAAGTCTGATTGATTCAGTTTGGGATTTTCGGCCGATTTTGAGAGTTTTGAAGTCTGATTGATTCAGTTTGGGATTTTCGGCCGATTTTGAGAGTTTTGAAGTCTGATTGATTCAGTTTGGGATTTTCGGCCGATTTTGAGAGTTTTGAAGTCTGATTGATTCAGTTTGGGATTTTCGGCCGATTTTGAGAGTTTTGAAGTCTGATTGATTCAGTTTGGGATTTTCGGCCGATTTTGAGAGTTTTGAAGTCTGATTGATTCAGTTTGGGATTTTCGGCCGATTTTGAGAGTTTTGAAGTCTGATTGATTCAGTTTGGGATTTTCGGCCGATTTTGAGAGTTTTGAAGTCTGATTGATTCAGTTTGGGATTTTCGGCCGATTTTGAGAGTTTTGAAGTCTGATTGATTCAGTTTGGGATTTTCGGCCGATTTTGAGAGTTTTGAAGTCTGATTGATTCAGTTTGGGATTTTCGGCCGATTTTGAGAGTTTTGAAGTCTGATTGATTCAGTTTGGGATTTTCGGCCGATTTTGAGAGTTTTGAAGTCTGATTGATTCAGTTTGGGATTTTCGGCCGATTTTGAGAGTTTTGAAGTCTGATTGATTCAGTTTGGGATTTTCGGCCGATTTTGAGAGTTTTGAAGTCTGATTGATTCAGTTTGGGATTTTCGGCCGATTTTGAGAGTTTTGAAGTCTGATTGATTCAGTTTGGGATTTTCGGCCGATTTTGAGAGTTTTGAAGTCTGATTGATTCAGTTTGGGATTTTCGGCCGATTTTGAGAGTTTTGAAGTCTGATTGATTCAGTTTGGGATTTTCGGCCGATTTTGAGAGTTTTGAAGTCTGATTGATTCAGTTTGGGATTTTCGGCCGATTTTGAGAGTTTTGAAGTCTGATTGATTCAGTTTGGGATTTTCGGCCGATTTTGAGAGTTTTGAAGTCTGATTGATTCAGTTTGGGATTTTCGGCCGATTTTGAGAGTTTTGAAGTCTGATTGATTCAGTTTGGGATTTTCGGCCGATTTTGAGAGTTTTGAAGTCTGATTGATTCAGTTTGGGATTTTCGGCCGATTTTGAGAGTTTTGAAGTCTGATTGATTCAGTTTGGGATTTTCGGCCGATTTTGAGAGTTTTGAAGTCTGATTGATTCAGTTTGGGATTTTCGGCCGATTTTGAGAGTTTTGAAGTCTGATTGATTCAGTTTGGGATTTTCGGCCGATTTTGAGAGTTTTGAAGTCTGATTGATTCAGTTTGGGATTTTCGGCCGATTTTGAGAGTTTTGAAGTCTGATTGATTCAGTTTGGGATTTTCGGCCGATTTTGAGAGTTTTGAAGTCTGATTGATTCAGTTTGGGATTTTCGGCCGATTTTGAGAGTTTTGAAGTCTGATTGATTCAGTTTGGGATTTTCGGCCGATTTTGAGAGTTTTGAAGTCTGATTGATTCAGTTTGGGATTTTCGGCCGATTTTGAGAGTTTTGAAGTCTGATTGATTCAGTTTGGGATTTTCGGCCGATTTTGAGAGTTTTGAAGTCTGATTGATTCAGTTTGGGATTTTCGGCCGATTTTGAGAGTTTTGAAGTCTGATTGATTCAGTTTGGGATTTTCGGCCGATTTTGAGAGTTTTGAAGTCTGATTGATTCAGTTTGGGATTTTCGGCCGATTTTGAGAGTTTTGAAGTCTGATTGATTCAGTTTGGGATTTTCGGCCGATTTTGAGAGTTTTGAAGTCTGATTGATTCAGTTTGGGATTTTCGGCCGATTTTGAGAGTTTTGAAGTCTGATTGATTCAGTTTGGGATTTTCGGCCGATTTTGAGAGTTTTGAAGTCTGATTGATTCAGTTTGGGATTTTCGGCCGATTTTGAGAGTTTTGAAGTCTGATTGATTCAGTTTGGGATTTTCGGCCGATTTTGAGAGTTTTGAAGTCTGATTGATTCAGTTTGGGATTTTCGGCCGATTTTGAGAGTTTTGAAGTCTGATTGATTCAGTTTGGGATTTTCGGCCGATTTTGAGAGTTTTGAAGTCTGATTGATTCAGTTTGGGATTTTCGGCCGATTTTGAGAGTTTTGAAGTCTGATTGATTCAGTTTGGGATTTTCGGCCGATTTTGAGAGTTTTGAAGTCTGATTGATTCAGTTTGGGATTTTCGGCCGATTTTGAGAGTTTTGAAGTCTGATTGATTCAGTTTGGGATTTTCGGCCGATTTTGAGAGTTTTGAAGTCTGATTGATTCAGTTTGGGATTTTCGGCCGATTTTGAGAGTTTTGAAGTCTGATTGATTCAGTTTGGGATTTTCGGCCGATTTTGAGAGTTTTGAAGTCTGATTGATTCAGTTTGGGATTTTCGGCCGATTTTGAGAGTTTTGAAGTCTGATTGATTCAGTTTGGGATTTTCGGCCGATTTTGAGAGTTTTGAAGTCTGATTGATTCAGTTTGGGATTTTCGGCCGATTTTGAGAGTTTTGAAGTCTGATTGATTCAGTTTGGGATTTTCGGCCGATTTTGAGAGTTTTGAAGTCTGATTGATTCAGTTTGGGATTTTCGGCCGATTTTGAGAGTTTTGAAGTCTGATTGATTCAGTTTGGGATTTTCGGCCGATTTTGAGAGTTTTGAAGTCTGATTGATTCAGTTTGGGATTTTCGGCCGATTTTGAGAGTTTTGAAGTCTGATTGATTCAGTTTGGGATTTTCGGCCGATTTTGAGAGTTTTGAAGTCTGATTGATTCAGTTTGGGATTTTCGGCCGATTTTGAGAGTTTTGAAGTCTGATTGATTCAGTTTGGGATTTTCGGCCGATTTTGAGAGTTTTGAAGTCTGATTGATTCAGTTTGGGATTTTCGGCCGATTTTGAGAGTTTTGAAGTCTGATTGATTCAGTTTGGGATTTTCGGCCGATTTTGAGAGTTTTGAAGTCTGATTGATTCAGTTTGGGATTTTCGGCCGATTTTGAGAGTTTTGAAGTCTGATTGATTCAGTTTGGGATTTTCGGCCGATTTTGAGAGTTTTGAAGTCTGATTGATTCAGTTTGGGATTTTCGGCCGATTTTGAGAGTTTTGAAGTCTGATTGATTCAGTTTGGGATTTTCGGCCGATTTTGAGAGTTTTGAAGTCTGATTGATTCAGTTTGGGATTTTCGGCCGATTTTGAGAGTTTTGAAGTCTGATTGATTCAGTTTGGGATTTTCGGCCGATTTTGAGAGTTTTGAAGTCTGATTGATTCAGTTTGGGATTTTCGGCCGATTTTGAGAGTTTTGAAGTCTGATTGATTCAGTTTGGGATTTTCGGCCGATTTTGAGAGTTTTGAAGTCTGATTGATTCAGTTTGGGATTTTCGGCCGATTTTGAGAGTTTTGAAGTCTGATTGATTCAGTTTGGGATTTTCGGCCGATTTTGAGAGTTTTGAAGTCTGATTGATTCAGTTTGGGATTTTCGGCCGATTTTGAGAGTTTTGAAGTCTGATTGATTCAGTTTGGGATTTTCGGCCGATTTTGAGAGTTTTGAAGTCTGATTGATTCAGTTTGGGATTTTCGGCCGATTTTGAGAGTTTTGAAGTCTGATTGATTCAGTTTGGGATTTTCGGCCGATTTTGAGAGTTTTGAAGTCTGATTGATTCAGTTTGGGATTTTCGGCCGATTTTGAGAGTTTTGAAGTCTGATTGATTCAGTTTGGGATTTTCGGCCGATTTTGAGAGTTTTGAAGTCTGATTGATTCAGTTTGGGATTTTCGGCCGATTTTGAGAGTTTTGAAGTCTGATTGATTCAGTTTGGGATTTTCGGCCGATTTTGAGAGTTTTGAAGTCTGATTGATTCAGTTTGGGATTTTCGGCCGATTTTGAGAGTTTTGAAGTCTGATTGATTCAGTTTGGGATTTTCGGCCGATTTTGAGAGTTTTGAAGTCTGATTGATTCAGTTTGGGATTTTCGGCCGATTTTGAGAGTTTTGAAGTCTGATTGATTCAGTTTGGGATTTTCGGCCGATTTTGAGAGTTTTGAAGTCTGATTGATTCAGTTTGGGATTTTCGGCCGATTTTGAGAGTTTTGAAGTCTGATTGATTCAGTTTGGGATTTTCGGCCGATTTTGAGAGTTTTGAAGTCTGATTGATTCAGTTTGGGATTTTCGGCCGATTTTGAGAGTTTTGAAGTCTGATTGATTCAGTTTGGGATTTTCGGCCGATTTTGAGAGTTTTGAAGTCTGATTGATTCAGTTTGGGATTTTCGGCCGATTTTGAGAGTTTTGAAGTCTGATTGATTCAGTTTGGGATTTTCGGCCGATTTTGAGAGTTTTGAAGTCTGATTGATTCAGTTTGGGATTTTCGGCCGATTTTGAGAGTTTTGAAGTCTGATTGATTCAGTTTGGGATTTTCGGCCGATTTTGAGAGTTTTGAAGTCTGATTGATTCAGTTTGGGATTTTCGGCCGATTTTGAGAGTTTTGAAGTCTGATTGATTCAGTTTGGGATTTTCGGCCGATTTTGAGAGTTTTGAAGTCTGATTGATTCAGTTTGGGATTTTCGGCCGATTTTGAGAGTTTTGAAGTCTGATTGATTCAGTTTGGGATTTTCGGCCGATTTTGAGAGTTTTGAAGTCTGATTGATTCAGTTTGGGATTTTCGGCCGATTTTGAGAGTTTTGAAGTCTGATTGATTCAGTTTGGGATTTTCGGCCGATTTTGAGAGTTTTGAAGTCTGATTGATTCAGTTTGGGATTTTCGGCCGATTTTGAGAGTTTTGAAGTCTGATTGATTCAGTTTGGGATTTTCGGCCGATTTTGAGAGTTTTGAAGTCTGATTGATTCAGTTTGGGATTTTCGGCCGATTTTGAGAGTTTTGAAGTCTGATTGATTCAGTTTGGGATTTTCGGCCGATTTTGAGAGTTTTGAAGTCTGATTGATTCAGTTTGGGATTTTCGGCCGATTTTGAGAGTTTTGAAGTCTGATTGATTCAGTTTGGGATTTTCGGCCGATTTTGAGAGTTTTGAAGTCTGATTGATTCAGTTTGGGATTTTCGGCCGATTTTGAGAGTTTTGAAGTCTGATTGATTCAGTTTGGGATTTTCGGCCGATTTTGAGAGTTTTGAAGTCTGATTGATTCAGTTTGGGATTTTCGGCCGATTTTGAGAGTTTTGAAGTCTGATTGATTCAGTTTGGGATTTTCGGCCGATTTTGAGAGTTTTGAAGTCTGATTGATTCAGTTTGGGATTTTCGGCCGATTTTGAGAGTTTTGAAGTCTGATTGATTCAGTTTGGGATTTTCGGCCGATTTTGAGAGTTTTGAAGTCTGATTGATTCAGTTTGGGATTTTCGGCCGATTTTGAGAGTTTTGAAGTCTGATTGATTCAGTTTGGGATTTTCGGCCGATTTTGAGAGTTTTGAAGTCTGATTGATTCAGTTTGGGATTTTCGGCCGATTTTGAGAGTTTTGAAGTCTGATTGATTCAGTTTGGGATTTTCGGCCGATTTTGAGAGTTTTGAAGTCTGATTGATTCAGTTTGGGATTTTCGGCCGATTTTGAGAGTTTTGAAGTCTGATTGATTCAGTTTGGGATTTTCGGCCGATTTTGAGAGTTTTGAAGTCTGATTGATTCAGTTTGGGATTTTCGGCCGATTTTGAGAGTTTTGAAGTCTGATTGATTCAGTTTGGGATTTTCGGCCGATTTTGAGAGTTTTGAAGTCTGATTGATTCAGTTTGGGATTTTCGGCCGATTTTGAGAGTTTTGAAGTCTGATTGATTCAGTTTGGGATTTTCGGCCGATTTTGAGAGTTTTGAAGTCTGATTGATTCAGTTTGGGATTTTCGGCCGATTTTGAGAGTTTTGAAGTCTGATTGATTCAGTTTGGGATTTTCGGCCGATTTTGAGAGTTTTGAAGTCTGATTGATTCAGTTTGGGATTTTCGGCCGATTTTGAGAGTTTTGAAGTCTGATTGATTCAGTTTGGGATTTTCGGCCGATTTTGAGAGTTTTGAAGTCTGATTGATTCAGTTTGGGATTTTCGGCCGATTTTGAGAGTTTTGAAGTCTGATTGATTCAGTTTGGGATTTTCGGCCGATTTTGAGAGTTTTGAAGTCTGATTGATTCAGTTTGGGATTTTCGGCCGATTTTGAGAGTTTTGAAGTCTGATTGATTCAGTTTGGGATTTTCGGCCGATTTTGAGAGTTTTGAAGTCTGATTGATTCAGTTTGGGATTTTCGGCCGATTTTGAGAGTTTTGAAGTCTGATTGATTCAGTTTGGGATTTTCGGCCGATTTTGAGAGTTTTGAAGTCTGATTGATTCAGTTTGGGATTTTCGGCCGATTTTGAGAGTTTTGAAGTCTGATTGATTCAGTTTGGGATTTTCGGCCGATTTTGAGAGTTTTGAAGTCTGATTGATTCAGTTTGGGATTTTCGGCCGATTTTGAGAGTTTTGAAGTCTGATTGATTCAGTTTGGGATTTTCGGCCGATTTTGAGAGTTTTGAAGTCTGATTGATTCAGTTTGGGATTTTCGGCCGATTTTGAGAGTTTTGAAGTCTGATTGATTCAGTTTGGGATTTTCGGCCGATTTTGAGAGTTTTGAAGTCTGATTGATTCAGTTTGGGATTTTCGGCCGATTTTGAGAGTTTTGAAGTCTGATTGATTCAGTTTGGGATTTTCGGCCGATTTTGAGAGTTTTGAAGTCTGATTGATTCAGTTTGGGATTTTCGGCCGATTTTGAGAGTTTTGAAGTCTGATTGATTCAGTTTGGGATTTTCGGCCGATTTTGAGAGTTTTGAAGTCTGATTGATTCAGTTTGGGATTTTCGGCCGATTTTGAGAGTTTTGAAGTCTGATTGATTCAGTTTGGGATTTTCGGCCGATTTTGAGAGTTTTGAAGTCTGATTGATTCAGTTTGGGATTTTCGGCCGATTTTGAGAGTTTTGAAGTCTGATTGATTCAGTTTGGGATTTTCGGCCGATTTTGAGAGTTTTGAAGTCTGATTGATTCAGTTTGGGATTTTCGGCCGATTTTGAGAGTTTTGAAGTCTGATTGATTCAGTTTGGGATTTTCGGCCGATTTTGAGAGTTTTGAAGTCTGATTGATTCAGTTTGGGATTTTCGGCCGATTTTGAGAGTTTTGAAGTCTGATTGATTCAGTTTGGGATTTTCGGCCGATTTTGAGAGTTTTGAAGTCTGATTGATTCAGTTTGGGATTTTCGGCCGATTTTGAGAGTTTTGAAGTCTGATTGATTCAGTTTGGGATTTTCGGCCGATTTTGAGAGTTTTGAAGTCTGATTGATTCAGTTTGGGATTTTCGGCCGATTTTGAGAGTTTTGAAGTCTGATTGATTCAGTTTGGGATTTTCGGCCGATTTTGAGAGTTTTGAAGTCTGATTGATTCAGTTTGGGATTTTCGGCCGATTTTGAGAGTTTTGAAGTCTGATTGATTCAGTTTGGGATTTTCGGCCGATTTTGAGAGTTTTGAAGTCTGATTGATTCAGTTTGGGATTTTCGGCCGATTTTGAGAGTTTTGAAGTCTGATTGATTCAGTTTGGGATTTTCGGCCGATTTTGAGAGTTTTGAAGTCTGATTGATTCAGTTTGGGATTTTCGGCCGATTTTGAGAGTTTTGAAGTCTGATTGATTCAGTTTGGGATTTTCGGCCGATTTTGAGAGTTTTGAAGTCTGATTGATTCAGTTTGGGATTTTCGGCCGATTTTGAGAGTTTTGAAGTCTGATTGATTCAGTTTGGGATTTTCGGCCGATTTTGAGAGTTTTGAAGTCTGATTGATTCAGTTTGGGATTTTCGGCCGATTTTGAGAGTTTTGAAGTCTGATTGATTCAGTTTGGGATTTTCGGCCGATTTTGAGAGTTTTGAAGTCTGATTGATTCAGTTTGGGATTTTCGGCCGATTTTGAGAGTTTTGAAGTCTGATTGATTCAGTTTGGGATTTTCGGCCGATTTTGAGAGTTTTGAAGTCTGATTGATTCAGTTTGGGATTTTCGGCCGATTTTGAGAGTTTTGAAGTCTGATTGATTCAGTTTGGGATTTTCGGCCGATTTTGAGAGTTTTGAAGTCTGATTGATTCAGTTTGGGATTTTCGGCCGATTTTGAGAGTTTTGAAGTCTGATTGATTCAGTTTGGGATTTTCGGCCGATTTTGAGAGTTTTGAAGTCTGATTGATTCAGTTTGGGATTTTCGGCCGATTTTGAGAGTTTTGAAGTCTGATTGATTCAGTTTGGGATTTTCGGCCGATTTTGAGAGTTTTGAAGTCTGATTGATTCAGTTTGGGATTTTCGGCCGATTTTGAGAGTTTTGAAGTCTGATTGATTCAGTTTGGGATTTTCGGCCGATTTTGAGAGTTTTGAAGTCTGATTGATTCAGTTTGGGATTTTCGGCCGATTTTGAGAGTTTTGAAGTCTGATTGATTCAGTTTGGGATTTTCGGCCGATTTTGAGAGTTTTGAAGTCTGATTGATTCAGTTTGGGATTTTCGGCCGATTTTGAGAGTTTTGAAGTCTGATTGATTCAGTTTGGGATTTTCGGCCGATTTTGAGAGTTTTGAAGTCTGATTGATTCAGTTTGGGATTTTCGGCCGATTTTGAGAGTTTTGAAGTCTGATTGATTCAGTTTGGGATTTTCGGCCGATTTTGAGAGTTTTGAAGTCTGATTGATTCAGTTTGGGATTTTCGGCCGATTTTGAGAGTTTTGAAGTCTGATTGATTCAGTTTGGGATTTTCGGCCGATTTTGAGAGTTTTGAAGTCTGATTGATTCAGTTTGGGATTTTCGGCCGATTTTGAGAGTTTTGAAGTCTGATTGATTCAGTTTGGGATTTTCGGCCGATTTTGAGAGTTTTGAAGTCTGATTGATTCAGTTTGGGATTTTCGGCCGATTTTGAGAGTTTTGAAGTCTGATTGATTCAGTTTGGGATTTTCGGCCGATTTTGAGAGTTTTGAAGTCTGATTGATTCAGTTTGGGATTTTCGGCCGATTTTGAGAGTTTTGAAGTCTGATTGATTCAGTTTGGGATTTTCGGCCGATTTTGAGAGTTTTGAAGTCTGATTGATTCAGTTTGGGATTTTCGGCCGATTTTGAGAGTTTTGAAGTCTGATTGATTCAGTTTGGGATTTTCGGCCGATTTTGAGAGTTTTGAAGTCTGATTGATTCAGTTTGGGATTTTCGGCCGATTTTGAGAGTTTTGAAGTCTGATTGATTCAGTTTGGGATTTTCGGCCGATTTTGAGAGTTTTGAAGTCTGATTGATTCAGTTTGGGATTTTCGGCCGATTTTGAGAGTTTTGAAGTCTGATTGATTCAGTTTGGGATTTTCGGCCGATTTTGAGAGTTTTGAAGTCTGATTGATTCAGTTTGGGATTTTCGGCCGATTTTGAGAGTTTTGAAGTCTGATTGATTCAGTTTGGGATTTTCGGCCGATTTTGAGAGTTTTGAAGTCTGATTGATTCAGTTTGGGATTTTCGGCCGATTTTGAGAGTTTTGAAGTCTGATTGATTCAGTTTGGGATTTTCGGCCGATTTTGAGAGTTTTGAAGTCTGATTGATTCAGTTTGGGATTTTCGGCCGATTTTGAGAGTTTTGAAGTCTGATTGATTCAGTTTGGGATTTTCGGCCGATTTTGAGAGTTTTGAAGTCTGATTGATTCAGTTTGGGATTTTCGGCCGATTTTGAGAGTTTTGAAGTCTGATTGATTCAGTTTGGGATTTTCGGCCGATTTTGAGAGTTTTGAAGTCTGATTGATTCAGTTTGGGATTTTCGGCCGATTTTGAGAGTTTTGAAGTCTGATTGATTCAGTTTGGGATTTTCGGCCGATTTTGAGAGTTTTGAAGTCTGATTGATTCAGTTTGGGATTTTCGGCCGATTTTGAGAGTTTTGAAGTCTGATTGATTCAGTTTGGGATTTTCGGCCGATTTTGAGAGTTTTGAAGTCTGATTGATTCAGTTTGGGATTTTCGGCCGATTTTGAGAGTTTTGAAGTCTGATTGATTCAGTTTGGGATTTTCGGCCGATTTTGAGAGTTTTGAAGTCTGATTGATTCAGTTTGGGATTTTCGGCCGATTTTGAGAGTTTTGAAGTCTGATTGATTCAGTTTGGGATTTTCGGCCGATTTTGAGAGTTTTGAAGTCTGATTGATTCAGTTTGGGATTTTCGGCCGATTTTGAGAGTTTTGAAGTCTGATTGATTCAGTTTGGGATTTTCGGCCGATTTTGAGAGTTTTGAAGTCTGATTGATTCAGTTTGGGATTTTCGGCCGATTTTGAGAGTTTTGAAGTCTGATTGATTCAGTTTGGGATTTTCGGCCGATTTTGAGAGTTTTGAAGTCTGATTGATTCAGTTTGGGATTTTCGGCCGATTTTGAGAGTTTTGAAGTCTGATTGATTCAGTTTGGGATTTTCGGCCGATTTTGAGAGTTTTGAAGTCTGATTGATTCAGTTTGGGATTTTCGGCCGATTTTGAGAGTTTTGAAGTCTGATTGATTCAGTTTGGGATTTTCGGCCGATTTTGAGAGTTTTGAAGTCTGATTGATTCAGTTTGGGATTTTCGGCCGATTTTGAGAGTTTTGAAGTCTGATTGATTCAGTTTGGGATTTTCGGCCGATTTTGAGAGTTTTGAAGTCTGATTGATTCAGTTTGGGATTTTCGGCCGATTTTGAGAGTTTTGAAGTCTGATTGATTCAGTTTGGGATTTTCGGCCGATTTTGAGAGTTTTGAAGTCTGATTGATTCAGTTTGGGATTTTCGGCCGATTTTGAGAGTTTTGAAGTCTGATTGATTCAGTTTGGGATTTTCGGCCGATTTTGAGAGTTTTGAAGTCTGATTGATTCAGTTTGGGATTTTCGGCCGATTTTGAGAGTTTTGAAGTCTGATTGATTCAGTTTGGGATTTTCGGCCGATTTTGAGAGTTTTGAAGTCTGATTGATTCAGTTTGGGATTTTCGGCCGATTTTGAGAGTTTTGAAGTCTGATTGATTCAGTTTGGGATTTTCGGCCGATTTTGAGAGTTTTGAAGTCTGATTGATTCAGTTTGGGATTTTCGGCCGATTTTGAGAGTTTTGAAGTCTGATTGATTCAGTTTGGGATTTTCGGCCGATTTTGAGAGTTTTGAAGTCTGATTGATTCAGTTTGGGATTTTCGGCCGATTTTGAGAGTTTTGAAGTCTGATTGATTCAGTTTGGGATTTTCGGCCGATTTTGAGAGTTTTGAAGTCTGATTGATTCAGTTTGGGATTTTCGGCCGATTTTGAGAGTTTTGAAGTCTGATTGATTCAGTTTGGGATTTTCGGCCGATTTTGAGAGTTTTGAAGTCTGATTGATTCAGTTTGGGATTTTCGGCCGATTTTGAGAGTTTTGAAGTCTGATTGATTCAGTTTGGGATTTTCGGCCGATTTTGAGAGTTTTGAAGTCTGATTGATTCAGTTTGGGATTTTCGGCCGATTTTGAGAGTTTTGAAGTCTGATTGATTCAGTTTGGGATTTTCGGCCGATTTTGAGAGTTTTGAAGTCTGATTGATTCAGTTTGGGATTTTCGGCCGATTTTGAGAGTTTTGAAGTCTGATTGATTCAGTTTGGGATTTTCGGCCGATTTTGAGAGTTTTGAAGTCTGATTGATTCAGTTTGGGATTTTCGGCCGATTTTGAGAGTTTTGAAGTCTGATTGATTCAGTTTGGGATTTTCGGCCGATTTTGAGAGTTTTGATGTCTGATTGATTCAGTTTGGGATTTTCGGCCGATTTTGAGAGTTTTGAAGTCTGATTGATTCAGTTTGGGATTTTCGGCCGATTTTGAGAGTTTTGAAGTCTGATTGATTCAGTTTGGGATTTTCGGCCGATTTTGAGAGTTTTGAAGTCTGATTGATTCAGTTTGGGATTTTCGGCCGATTTTGAGAGTTTTGAAGTCTGATTGATTCAGTTTGGGATTTTCGGCCGATTTTGAGAGTTTTGAAGTCTGATTGATTCAGTTTGGGATTTTCGGCCGATTTTGAGAGTTTTGAAGTCTGATTGATTCAGTTTGGGATTTTCGGCCGATTTTGAGAGTTTTGAAGTCTGATTGATTCAGTTTGGGATTTTCGGCCGATTTTGAGAGTTTTGAAGTCTGATTGATTCAGTTTGGGATTTTCGGCCGATTTTGAGAGTTTTGAAGTCTGATTGATTCAGTTTGGGATTTTCGGCCGATTTTGAGAGTTTTGAAGTCTGATTGATTCAGTTTGGGATTTTCGGCCGATTTTGAGAGTTTTGAAGTCTGATTGATTCAGTTTGGGATTTTCGGCCGATTTTGAGAGTTTTGAAGTCTGATTGATTCAGTTTGGGATTTTCGGCCGATTTTGAGAGTTTTGAAGTCTGATTGATTCAGTTTGGGATTTTCGGCCGATTTTGAGAGTTTTGAAGTCTGATTGATTCAGTTTGGGATTTTCGGCCGATTTTGAGAGTTTTGAAGTCTGATTGATTCAGTTTGGGATTTTCGGCCGATTTTGAGAGTTTTGAAGTCTGATTGATTCAGTTTGGGATTTTCGGCCGATTTTGAGAGTTTTGAAGTCTGATTGATTCAGTTTGGGATTTTCGGCCGATTTTGAGAGTTTTGAAGTCTGATTGATTCAGTTTGGGATTTTCGGCCGATTTTGAGAGTTTTGAAGTCTGATTGATTCAGTTTGGGATTTTCGGCCGATTTTGAGAGTTTTGAAGTCTGATTGATTCAGTTTGGGATTTTCGGCCGATTTTGAGAGTTTTGAAGTCTGATTGATTCAGTTTGGGATTTTCGGCCGATTTTGAGAGTTTTGAAGTCTGATTGATTCAGTTTGGGATTTTCGGCCGATTTTGAGAGTTTTGAAGTCTGATTGATTCAGTTTGGGATTTTCGGCCGATTTTGAGAGTTTTGAAGTCTGATTGATTCAGTTTGGGATTTTCGGCCGATTTTGAGAGTTTTGAAGTCTGATTGATTCAGTTTGGGATTTTCGGCCGATTTTGAGAGTTTTGAAGTCTGATTGATTCAGTTTGGGATTTTCGGCCGATTTTGAGAGTTTTGAAGTCTGATTGATTCAGTTTGGGATTTTCGGCCGATTTTGAGAGTTTTGAAGTCTGATTGATTCAGTTTGGGATTTTCGGCCGATTTTGAGAGTTTTGAAGTCTGATTGATTCAGTTTGGGATTTTCGGCCGATTTTGAGAGTTTTGAAGTCTGATTGATTCAGTTTGGGATTTTCGGCCGATTTTGAGAGTTTTGATGTCTGATTGATTCAGTTTGGGATTTTCGGCCGATTTTGAGAGTTTTGAAGTCTGATTGATTCAGTTTGGGATTTTCGGCCGATTTTGAGAGTTTTGAAGTCTGATTGATTCAGTTTGGGATTTTCGGCCGATTTTGAGAGTTTTGAAGTCTGATTGATTCAGTTTGGGATTTTCGGCCGATTTTGAGAGTTTTGAAGTCTGATCGATTCAGTTTGGGATTTTCGGCCGATTTTGAGAGTTTTGAAGTCTGATTGATTCAGTTTGGGATTTTCGGCCGATTTTGAGAGTTTTGAAGTCTGATTGATTCAGTTTGGGATTTTCGGCCGATTTTGAGAGTTTTGAAGTCTGATCGATTCAGTTTGGGATTTTCGGCCGATTTTGAGAGTTTTGAAGTCTGATTGATTCAGTTTGGGATTTTCGGCCGATTTTGAGAGTTTTGAAGTCTGATCGATTCAGTTTGGGATTTTCGGCCGATTTTGAGAGTTTTGAAGTCTGATCGATTCAGTTTGGGATTTTCGGCCGATTTTGAGAGTTTTGAAGTCTGATCGATTCAGTTTGGGATTTTCGGCCGATTTTGAGAGTTTTGAAGTCTGATCGATTCAGTTTGGGATTTTCGGCCGATTTTGAGAGTTTTGAAGTCTGATCGATTCAGTTTGGGATTTTCGGCCGATTTTGAGAGTTTTGAAGTCTGATCGATTCAGTTTGGGATTTTCGGCCGATTTTGAGAGTTTTGAAGTCTGATTGATTCAGTTTGGGATTTTCGGCCGATTTTGAGAGTTTTGAAGTCTGATCGATTCAGTTTGGGATTTTCGGCCGATTTTGAGAGTTTTGAAGTCTGATCGATTCAGTTTGGGATTTTCGGCCGATTTTGAGAGTTTTGAAGTCTGATCGATTCAGTTTGGGATTTTCGGCCGATTTTGAGAGTTTTGAAGTCTGATCGATTCAGTTTGGGATTTTCGGCCGATTTTGAGAGTTTTGAAGTCTGATCGATTCAGTTTGGGATTTTCGGCCGATTTTGAGAGTTTTGAAGTCTGATCGATTCAGTTTGGGATTTTCGGCCGATTTTGAGAGTTTTGAAGTCTGATCGATTCAGTTTGGGATTTTCGGCCGATTTTGAGAGTTTTGAAGTCTGATCGATTCAGTTTGGGATTTTCGGCCGATTTTGAGAGTTTTGAAGTCTGATCGATTCAGTTTGGGATTTTCGGCCGATTTTGAGAGTTTTGAAGTCTGATTGATTCAGTTTGGGATTTTCGGCCGATTTTGAGAGTTTTGAAGTCTGATCGATTCAGTTTGGGATTTTCGGCCGATTTTGAGAGTTTTGAAGTCTGATCGATTCAGTTTGGGATTTTCGGCCGATTTGAGAGTTTTGAAGTCTGATCGATTCAGTTTGGGATTTTCGGCCGATTTTGAGAGTTTTGAAGTCTGATCGATTCAGTTTGGGATTTTCGGCCGATTTTGAGAGTTTTGAAGTCTGATCGATTCAGTTTGGGATTTTCGGCCGATTTTGAGAGTTTTGAAGTCTGATCGATTCAGTTTGGGATTTTCGGCCGATTTTGAGAGTTTTGAAGTCTGATCGATTCAGTTTGGGATTTTCGGCCGATTTTGAGAGTTTTGAAGTCTGATCGATTCAGTTTGGGATTTTCGGCCGATTTTGAGAGTTTTGAAGTCTGATTGATTCAGTTTGGGATTTTCGGCCGATTTTGAGAGTTTTGAAGTCTGATTGATTCAGTTTGGGATTTTCGGCCGATTTTGAGAGTTTTGAAGTCTGATCGATTCAGTTTGGGATTTTCGGCCGATTTTGAGAGTTTTGAAGTCTGATTGATTCAGTTTGGGATTTTCGGCCGATTTTGAGAGTTTTGAAGTCTGATCGATTCAGTTTGGGATTTTCGGCCGATTTTGAGAGTTTTGAAGTCTGATTGATTCAGTTTGGGATTTTCGGCCGATTTTGAGAGTTTTGAAGTCTGATTGATTCAGTTTGGGATTTTCGGCCGATTTTGAGAGTTTTGAAGTCTGATTGATTCAGTTTGGGATTTTCGGCCGATTTTGAGAGTTTTGAAGTCTGATTGATTCAGTTTGGGATTTTCGGCCGATTTTGAGAGTTTTGAAGTCTGATTGATTCAGTTTGGGATTTTCGGCCGATTTTGAGAGTTTTGAAGTCTGATTGATTCAGTTTGGGATTTTCGGCCGATTTTGAGAGTTTTGAAGTCTGATTGATTCAGTTTGGGATTTTCGGCCGATTTTGAGAGTTTTGAAGTCTGATTGATTCAGTTTGGGATTTTCGGCCGATTTTGAGAGTTTTGAAGTCTGATTGATTCAGTTTGGGATTTTCGGCCGATTTTGAGAGTTTTGAAGTCTGATTGATTCAGTTTGGGATTTTCGGCCGATTTTGAGAGTTTTGAAGTCTGATTGATTCAGTTTGGGATTTTCGGCCGATTTTGAGAGTTTTGAAGTCTGATTGATTCAGTTTGGGATTTTCGGCCGATTTTGAGAGTTTTGAAGTCTGATTGATTCAGTTTGGGATTTTCGGCCGATTTTGAGAGTTTTGAAGTCTGATTGATTCAGTTTGGGATTTTCGGCCGATTTTGAGAGTTTTGAAGTCTGATTGATTCAGTTTGGGATTTTCGGCCGATTTTGAGAGTTTTGAAGTCTGATTGATTCAGTTTGGGATTTTCGGCCGATTTTGAGAGTTTTGAAGTCTGATTGATTCAGTTTGGGATTTTCGGCCGATTTTGAGAGTTTTGAAGTCTGATTGATTCAGTTTGGGATTTTCGGCCGATTTTGAGAGTTTTGAAGTCTGATTGATTCAGTTTGGATTTTCGGCCGATTTTGAGAGTTTTGAAGTCTGATTGATTCAGTTTGGGATTTTCGGCCGATTTTGAGAGTTTTGAAGTCTGATTGATTCAGTTTGGGATTTTCGGCCGATTTTGAGAGTTTTGAAGTCTGATTGATTCAGTTTGGGATTTTCGGCCGATTTTGAGAGTTTTGAAGTCTGATTGATTCAGTTTGGGATTTTCGGCCGATTTTGAGAGTTTTGAAGTCTGATTGATTCAGTTTGGGATTTTCGGCCGATTTTGAGAGTTTTGAAGTCTGATTGATTCAGTTTGGGATTTTCGGCCGATTTTGAGAGTTTTGAAGTCTGATTGATTCAGTTTGGGATTTTCGGCCGATTTTGAGAGTTTTGAAGTCTGATTGATTCAGTTTGGGATTTTCGGCCGATTTTGAGAGTTTTGAAGTCTGATTGATTCAGTTTGGGATTTTCGGCCGATTTTGAGAGTTTTGAAGTCTGATTGATTCAGTTTGGGATTTTCGGCCGATTTTGAGAGTTTTGAAGTCTGATTGATTCAGTTTGGGATTTTCGGCCGATTTTGAGAGTTTTGAAGTCTGATTGATTCAGTTTGGGATTTTCGGCCGATTTTGAGAGTTTTGAAGTCTGATTGATTCAGTTTGGGATTTTCGGCCGATTTTGAGAGTTTTGAAGTCTGATTGATTCAGTTTGGGATTTTCGGCCGATTTTGAGAGTTTTGAAGTCTGATTGATTCAGTTTGGGATTTTCGGCCGATTTTGAGAGTTTTGAAGTCTGATTGATTCAGTTTGGGATTTTCGGCCGATTTTGAGAGTTTTGAAGTCTGATTGATTCAGTTTGGGATTTTCGGCCGATTTTGAGAGTTTTGAAGTCTGATTGATTCAGTTTGGGATTTTCGGCCGATTTTGAGAGTTTTGAAGTCTGATTGATTCAGTTTGGGATTTTCGGCCGATTTTGAGAGTTTTGAAGTCTGATTGATTCAGTTTGGGATTTTCGGCCGATTTTGAGAGTTTTGAAGTCTGATTGATTCAGTTTGGGATTTTCGGCCGATTTTGAGAGTTTTGAAGTCTGATTGATTCAGTTTGGATTTTCGGCCGATTTTGAGAGTTTTGAAGTCTGATTGATTCAGTTTGGGATTTTCGGCCGATTTTGAGAGTTTTGAAGTCTGATTGATTCAGTTTGGGATTTTCGGCCGATTTTGAGAGTTTTGAAGTCTGATTGATTCAGTTTGGGATTTTCGGCCGATTTTGAGAGTTTTGAAGTCTGATTGATTCAGTTTGGGATTTTCGGCCGATTTTGAGAGTTTTGAAGTCTGATTGATTCAGTTTGGGATTTTCGGCCGATTTTGAGAGTTTTGAAGTCTGATTGATTCAGTTTGGGATTTTCGGCCGATTTTGAGAGTTTTGAAGTCTGATTGATTCAGTTTGGGATTTTCGGCCGATTTTGAGAGTTTTGAAGTCTGATTGATTCAGTTTGGGATTTTCGGCCGATTTTGAGAGTTTTGAAGTCTGATTGATTCAGTTTGGGATTTTCGGCCGATTTTGAGAGTTTTGAAGTCTGATTGATTCAGTTTGGGATTTTCGGCCGATTTTGAGAGTTTTGAAGTCTGATTGATTCAGTTTGGGATTTTCGGCCGATTTTGAGAGTTTTGAAGTCTGATTGATTCAGTTTGGGATTTTCGGCCGATTTTGAGAGTTTTGAAGTCTGATTGATTCAGTTTGGGATTTTCGGCCGATTTTGAGAGTTTTGAAGTCTGATCGATTCAGTTTGGGATTTTCGGCCGATTTTGAGAGTTTTGAAGTCTGATCGATTCAGTTTGGGATTTTCGGCCGATTTTGAGAGTTTTGAAGTCTGATCGATTCAGTTTGGGATTTTCGGCCGATTTTGAGAGTTTTGAAGTCTGATCGATTCAGTTTGGGATTTTCGGCCGATTTTGAGAGTTTTGAAGTCTGATCGATTCAGTTTGGGATTTTCGGCCGATTTTGAGAGTTTTGAAGTCTGATCGATTCAGTTTGGGATTTTCGGCCGATTTTGAGAGTTTTGAAGTCTGATCGATTCAGTTTGGGATTTTCGGCCGATTTTGAGAGTTTTGAAGTCTGATCGATTCAGTTTGGGATTTTCGGCCGATTTTGAGAGTTTTGAAGTCTGATTGATTCAGTTTGGGATTTTCGGCCGATTTTGAGAGTTTTGAAGTCTGATTGATTCAGTTTGGGATTTTCGGCCGATTTTGAGAGTTTTGAAGTCTGATTGATTCAGTTTGGGATTTTCGGCCGATTTTGAGAGTTTTGAAGTCTGATTGATTCAGTTTGGGATTTTCGGCCGATTTTGAGAGTTTTGAAGTCTGATTGATTCAGTTTGGGATTTTCGGCCGATTTTGAGAGTTTTGAAGTCTGATCGATTCAGTTTGGGATTTTCGGCCGATTTTGAGAGTTTTGAAGTCTGATCGATTCAGTTTGGGATTTTCGGCCGATTTTGAGAGTTTTGAAGTCTGATCGATTCAGTTTGGGATTTTCGGCCGATTTTGAGAGTTTTGAAGTCTGATCGATTCAGTTTGGGATTTTCGGCCGATTTTGAGAGTTTTGAAGTCTGATCGATTCAGTTTGGGATTTTCGGCCGATTTTGAGAGTTTTGAAGTCTGATCGATTCAGTTTGGGATTTTCGGCCGATTTTGAGAGTTTTGAAGTCTGATCGATTCAGTTTGGGATTTTCGGCCGATTTTGAGAGTTTTGAAGTCTGATCGATTCAGTTTGGGATTTTCGGCCGATTTTGAGAGTTTTGAAGTCTGATCGATTCAGTTTGGGATTTTCGGCCGATTTTGAGAGTTTTGAAGTCTGATCGATTCAGTTTGGGATTTTCGGCCGATTTTGAGAGTTTTGAAGTCTGATTGATTCAGTTTGGGATTTTCGGCCGATTTTGAGAGTTTTGAAGTCTGATTGATTCAGTTTGGGATTTTCGGCCGATTTTGAGAGTTTTGAAGTCTGATTGATTCAGTTTGGGATTTTCGGCCGATTTTGAGAGTTTTGAAGTCTGATTGATTCAGTTTGGGATTTTCGGCCGATTTTGAGAGTTTTGAAGTCTGATTGATTCAGTTTGGGATTTTCGGCCGATTTTGAGAGTTTTGAAGTCTGATTGATTCAGTTTGGGATTTTCGGCCGATTTTGAGAGTTTTGAAGTCTGATTGATTCAGTTTGGGATTTTCGGCCGATTTTGAGAGTTTTGAAGTCTGATCGATTCAGTTTGGGATTTTCGGCCGATTTTGAGAGTTTTGAAGTCTGATCGATTCAGTTTGGGATTTTCGGCCGATTTTGAGAGTTTTGAAGTCTGATCGATTCAGTTTGGGATTTTCGGCCGATTTTGAGAGTTTTGAAGTCTGATTGATTCAGTTTGGGATTTTCGGCCGATTTTGAGAGTTTTGAAGTCTGATTGATTCAGTTTGGGATTTTCGGCCGATTTTGAGAGTTTTGAAGTCTGATCGATTCAGTTTGGGATTTTCGGCCGATTTTGAGAGTTTTGAAGTCTGATCGATTCAGTTTGGGATTTTCGGCCGATTTTGAGAGTTTTGAAGTCTGATTGATTCAGTTTGGGATTTTCGGCCGATTTTGAGAGTTTTGAAGTCTGATTGATTCAGTTTGGGATTTTCGGCCGATTTTGAGAGTTTTGAAGTCTGATTGATTCAGTTTGGGATTTTCGGCCGATTTTGAGAGTTTTGAAGTCTGATTGATTCAGTTTGGGATTTTCGGCCGATTTTGAGAGTTTTGAAGTCTGATTGATTCAGTTTGGGATTTTCGGCCGATTTTGAGAGTTTTGAAGTCTGATTGATTCAGTTTGGGATTTTCGGCCGATTTTGAGAGTTTTGAAGTCTGATTGATTCAGTTTGGGATTTTCGGCCGATTTTGAGAGTTTTGAAGTCTGATTGATTCAGTTTGGGATTTTCGGCCGATTTTGAGAGTTTTGAAGTCTGATTGATTCAGTTTGGGATTTTCGGCCGATTTTGAGAGTTTTGAAGTCTGATTGATTCAGTTTGGGATTTTCGGCCGATTTTGAGAGTTTTGAAGTCTGATTGATTCAGTTTGGGATTTTCGGCCGATTTTGAGAGTTTTGAAGTCTGATTGATTCAGTTTGGGATTTTCGGCCGATTTTGAGAGTTTTGAAGTCTGATTGATTCAGTTTGGGATTTTCGGCCGATTTTGAGAGTTTTGAAGTCTGATTGATTCAGTTTGGGATTTTCGGCCGATTTTGAGAGTTTTGAAGTCTGATTGATTCAGTTTGGGATTTTCGGCCGATTTTGAGAGTTTTGAAGTCTGATTGATTCAGTTTGGGATTTTCGGCCGATTTTGAGAGTTTTGAAGTCTGATTGATTCAGTTTGGGATTTTCGGCCGATTTTGAGAGTTTTGAAGTCTGATTGATTCAGTTTGGGATTTTCGGCCGATTTTGAGAGTTTTGAAGTCTGATTGATTCAGTTTGGGATTTTCGGCCGATTTTGAGAGTTTTGAAGTCTGATTGATTCAGTTTGGGATTTTCGGCCGATTTTGAGAGTTTTGAAGTCTGATCGATTCAGTTTGGGATTTTCGGCCGATTTTGAGAGTTTTGAAGTCTGATCGATTCAGTTTGGGATTTTCGGCCGATTTTGAGAGTTTTGAAGTCTGATCGATTCAGTTTGGGATTTTCGGCCGATTTTGAGAGTTTTGAAGTCTGATCGATTCAGTTTGGGATTTTCGGCCGATTTTGAGAGTTTTGAAGTCTGATCGATTCAGTTTGGGATTTTCGGCCGATTTTGAGAGTTTTGAAGTCTGATCGATTCAGTTTGGGATTTTCGGCCGATTTTGAGAGTTTTGAAGTCTGATCGATTCAGTTTGGGATTTTCGGCCGATTTTGAGAGTTTTGAAGTCTGATCGATTCAGTTTGGGATTTTCGGCCGATTTGAGAGTTTTGATGTCTGATCGATTCAGTTTGGGATTTTCGGCCGATTTTGAGAGTTTTGAAGTCTGATTGATTCAGTTTGGGATTTTCGGCCGATTTTGAGAGTTTTGAAGTCTGATTGATTCAGTTTGGGATTTTCGGCCGATTTTGAGAGTTTTGAAGTCTGATTGATTCAGTTTGGGATTTTCGGCCGATTTTGAGAGTTTTGAAGTCTGATTGATTCAGTTTGGGATTTTCGGCCGATTTTGAGAGTTTTGAAGTCTGATTGATTCAGTTTGGATTTTCGGCCGATTTTGAGAGTTTTGAAGTCTGATTGATTCAGTTTGGGATTTTCGGCCGATTTTGAGAGTTTTGAAGTCTGATTGATTCAGTTTGGGATTTCGGCCGATTTTGAGAGTTTTGAAGTCTGATTGATTCAGTTTGGGATTTCGGCCGATTTTGAGAGTTTTGAAGTCTGATTGATTCAGTTTGGATTTTCGGCCGATTTTGAGAGTTTTGAAGTCTGATTGATTCAGTTTGGGATTTTCGGCCGATTTTGAGAGTTTTGAAGTCTGATTGATTCAGTTTGGGATTTTCGGCCGATTTTGAGAGTTTTGAAGTCTGATTGATTCAGTTTGGGATTTTCGGCCGATTTTGAGAGTTTTGAAGTCTGATTGATTCAGTTTGGGATTTTCGGCCGATTTTGAGAGTTTTGAAGTCTGATTGATTCAGTTTGGGATTTTCGGCCGATTTTGAGAGTTTTGATGTCTGATTGATTCAGTTTGGGATTTTCGGCCGATTTTGAGAGTTTTGAAGTCTGATTGATTCAGTTTGGGATTTTCGGCCGATTTTGAGAGTTTTGATGTCTGATTGATTCAGTTTGGGATTTTCGGCCGATTTTGAGAGTTTTGAAGTCTGATTGATTCAGTTTGGGATTTTCGGCCGATTTTGAGAGTTTTGAAGTCTGATTGATTCAGTTTGGGATTTTCGGCCGATTTTGAGAGTTTTGAAGTCTGATTGATTCAGTTTGGGATTTTCGGCCGATTTTGAGAGTTTTGAAGTCTGATTGATTCAGTTTGGGATTTTCGGCCGATTTTGAGAGTTTTGAAGTCTGATTGATTCAGTTTGGGATTTTCGGCCGATTTTGAGAGTTTTGAAGTCTGATTGATTCAGTTTGGGATTTTCGGCCGATTTTGAGAGTTTTGAAGTCTGATTGATTCAGTTTGGGATTTTCGGCCGATTTTGAGAGTTTTGAAGTCTGATTGATTCAGTTTGGGATTTTCGGCCGATTTTGAGAGTTTTGAAGTCTGATTGATTCAGTTTGGGATTTTCGGCCGATTTTGAGAGTTTTGAAGTCTGATTGATTCAGTTTGGGATTTTCGGCCGATTTTGAGAGTTTTGAAGTCTGATTGATTCAGTTTGGGATTTTCGGCCGATTTTGAGAGTTTTGATGTCTGATTGATTCAGTTTGGGATTTTCGGCCGATTTTGAGAGTTTTGAAGTCTGATTGATTCAGTTTGGGATTTTCGGCCGATTTTGAGAGTTTTGAAGTCTGATTGATTCAGTTTGGGATTTTCGGCCGATTTTGAGAGTTTTGAAGTCTGATTGATTCAGTTTGGGATTTTCGGCCGATTTTGAGAGTTTTGAAGTCTGATTGATTCAGTTTGGGATTTTCGGCCGATTTTGAGAGTTTTGAAGTCTGATTGATTCAGTTTGGGATTTTCGGCCGATTTTGAGAGTTTTGAAGTCTGATTGATTCAGTTTGGGATTTTCGGCCGATTTTGAGAGTTTTGAAGTCTGATTGATTCAGTTTGGATTTTCGGCCGATTTTGAGAGTTTTGAAGTCTGATTGATTCAGTTTGGGATTTTCGGCCGATTTTGAGAGTTTTGATGTCTGATTGATTCAGTTTGGGATTTTCGGCCGATTTTGAGAGTTTTGAAGTCTGATTGATTCAGTTTGGGATTTTCGGCCGATTTGAGAGTTTTGAAGTCTGATTGATTCAGTTTGGGATTTTCGGCCGATTTTGAGAGTTTTGAAGTCTGATTGATTCAGTTTGGGATTTTCGGCCGATTTTGAGAGTTTTGAAGTCTGATTGATTCAGTTTGGGATTTTCGGCCGATTTTGAGAGTTTTGAAGTCTGATTGATTCAGTTTGGGATTTTCGGCCGATTTTGAGAGTTTTGAAGTCTGATTGATTCAGTTTGGGATTTTCGGCCGATTTTGAGAGTTTTGAAGTCTGATTGATTCAGTTTGGGATTTTCGGCCGATTTTGAGAGTTTTGAAGTCTGATTGATTCAGTTTGGGATTTTCGGCCGATTTTGAGAGTTTTGAAGTCTGATTGATTCAGTTTGGGATTTTCGGCCGATTTTGAGAGTTTTGAAGTCTGATTGATTCAGTTTGGGATTTTCGGCCGATTTTGAGAGTTTTGAAGTCTGATTGATTCAGTTTGGGATTTTCGGCCGATTTTGAGAGTTTTGAAGTCTGATTGATTCAGTTTGGGATTTTCGGCCGATTTGAGAGTTTTGAAGTCTGATTGATTCAGTTTGGGATTTTCGGCCGATTTTGAGAGTTTTGAAGTCTGATTGATTCAGTTTGGGATTTTCGGCCGATTTTGAGAGTTTTGAAGTCTGATTGATTCAGTTTGGGATTTTCGGCCGATTTTGAGAGTTTTGAAGTCTGATTGATTCAGTTTGGGATTTTCGGCCGATTTTGAGAGTTTTGAAGTCTGATTGATTCAGTTTGGGATTTTCGGCCGATTTTGAGAGTTTTGAAGTCTGATTGATTCAGTTTGGGATTTTCGGCCGATTTTGAGAGTTTTGAAGTCTGATTGATTCAGTTTGGGATTTTCGGCCGATTTTGAGAGTTTTGAAGTCTGATTGATTCAGTTTGGGATTTTCGGCCGATTTTGAGAGTTTTGAAGTCTGATTGATTCAGTTTGGGATTTTCGGCCGATTTTGAGAGTTTTGAAGTCTGATTGATTCAGTTTGGGATTTCGGCCGATTTTGAGAGTTTTGAAGTCTGATTGATTCAGTTTGGGATTTTCGGCCGAA
>NW_027141313.1:230000-275450 GCF_036365525.1 Heterodontus francisci | reverse complement strand
TTCCCATTCCCCATTCCCCCCCACAACCCTCCCCCACTCCCCTCCCCCACTCCCCTCCCCCACTCCCAGGTTCCCACTCCCCTCCCCCAATCCCCTCCCCCACTCCCCTCCCGCACTCCCCTCCACCACTCCGCTCCACCACAACACCCCTCCCCCACTCCTCACCTCACTCCCTGCCTCAACTCCCCTCCCCCACTCCGCTACCCACACCCCTACCCCACCCCCCTCCCCAGCTCTCCTCGCCCGCTCCCCTCAACTAATCCCATACCCCACTGCCCTACTCCACCCCTCTCCCCCACTCCCCTCCTCAACTCCCCTTCCTCACTCCCCTCCCCCACTCCCCTCGCTCTCTCCCCTCCCTCACTCCGCTCCCTCACTCCCCTAACCCTCTACCCTCCCCAACTCTCCTCCCATACTCCCCTCCCCCACTCCCCTCCCCCACTCCCCATCACACTAACCTCCCCCACACCCCTCCCCACTCCCCTCCCCCACTCCCCTCCCCCACTCCCCTCCCGCACTCCCTTCCCCAAATCCCCTACGCCAAAACCCCTACCGCACTCCCCACCCCCACTCCCCTCCTCACACTCGCCTCCCCCACTCGCCTCCCCCCACTCGCCTCCCGCACTCTCCTCTCCCACTCCCCTACCCCACCCCCTCCCCCACTCCCCTCCCGTCCACCACTCCGATTCCCTGCACCTCCTCACTTCCCTCCCCTACCACACACCTATCCCCCACCACGCTCCCTCACTCACCTACCGCACTCCCCTTCACAACTCCCCTACCCGACTCCCTTATCCAACCTCCGTTACCACACCCATACCACACTCCCCTCCGCCACTCTGCTCCCCCACTCCCCCACCCAAATCCCCGACACCACTCCCCGACCCCACTCCGCACCCCAACTGTCCTACCCCACGCCCCTCCCCCACTCCCCTTCCCATACCTCCTCTCTGCCCTCCACTACCCAACTCCCCTACCCCAGACACCTCCCCGACTCTACTCCCCCACTCCCCTTCCTCCACCTCCTCACTGCGCTCCCCTGCCCCAATCCCCTAAATCACTCCCCTACCCAACTCCACTACCCGACTCCCCTTCCCCATTCCCCTGCCCCACTTCCATACCCCACCCCCTCCCCCACTCCCCTCCCCCACTCCCTTCCACCTCTCCGCTTCCCAGCACCTCTTCACTGCCCTCCCCTACCACACTCCCATCCCCCACTACCCTTCCCCACTCCCCTACCCCACTTCCCTACCCTGCTCCACTCCCCCACTCCCCTTCCGCACTCCCCTCCACAACTCCCCTACCCCACTCCACGACCCCACATGCCTCCCCCACACCCCTACCCCACTCGCTCCCCTACGACCCTACCCCACTCTGCTACTACACTCCCCTACCCCACTCCCTGACACCACACCCATAACCCACACCCCTACCCAACTCCGCTTCCCAACACTCCGACCCCAATACCCTCCCCCACTCCCCTTCTCTCCACCTCCTCACTGCGCTCCCCTACCCACTCCCCTTTCCCACTGCACTTTCCCACTCCCCTACCCCACTCCCCTAACTCACTTCCCTCCCCCACTCCCCTTCATTCTCTTCCTCACTGCCCTCCCCTACCCAGCTCCCCTACGCCACTGCCTCTCTCACTCCCCACGTCACTCCCCTTCCCTCCACCTGCTCACTGCCCTCCCCTACCCCACACCCCCACACCACTCCCACTCAAAATGCCCTACCTCACTCCACTCCACCAGTTACCGACCCCACGACCCTACCCCACTCCCTTCCCCCAATCCCTTCCCCCATTCCACTCCCTCTATCCCCTCTCCCACACATCTACCTCACTCCCCTCCCCCACTCCCCTCCCCCATTCCCCACCCCAACTCCCCTACCCCACTCCCCTACCCCACACCCCTACCCCACACCCCTACCCCACTCCCCTACTCCACTGACCTATCACACACCCTTCCCCCACTCCCCTCCCCATTACCCTCCCCACTCCCCTTCCCGCCAAATCCTCACTGCTCTCCCCAACCCCACTGCCCTGCCTCACTCCCCTTTCCTCCACCTCCTCACTGCCCTCCCCTCCCCTCATCCACTCCCATCCGCCACTCCCCTCAGCCACTCCAACACCCCACTTCCCTCCACCACTCCCCTCCCCCACTCCCCTACATCACGACTCACCCCACTCCCCTACCCCTCTTCCCTCTCCAACTCCCCTCCCCAACTCCCCTCCCCACTCCCCTTCCCTCCACCTCCTTAGAGCCCACCCCTACCACTCTCCCTGACACCACTCTGCACCCCCACTCCCCATCTCCACTCTCCTAACCCACTACCCCACCCCACTACCCCACCCCACTCCACTCCACCACTCCCCTACCACACTACCCCACCCCACTCCACCACTCCCCTACCCCACTACCCCACCCCACTCCCCTCCCCCACTCCCCCTTACACCCCCCCAATCCACTACCTCAATCCCCTCCCCATAACACTACCTCAATCCCCTCCCCCACTCCCCTACCCCACACACTTAACCAACTCCCCTACCCCACTCCCCTCCCCCACTCCCCTCCCCAACTGCCCTCCTACATTCCCCTACCTCACTCCCCTACTGCACTCCCCTACCTCACTCCCCTACCCCACTCCCCTACCTCACTCCCCTACCCCACTCCCCTCCCCAACTCCCCTCCCTAACTCCCCTCCCCAACTCTACTCCCCAACCCCGCACCTTAACTCATCTCCCCCAGTCCCCTCAACAACTCCCATACCCCACTCCCCTACCCCACACCCTCGACAACCCCCCTCCACAATTCCCCTCCCTCAAACCCACCCCCACTCCCCTCCCCCACTCCCCTCACCCACTACCCTCCCCCGCTGCCCTCCCTCACTCGCCTCCCCATTCCCCTCCCCCACTCCCCAACTCCCCTCTCACACTAACCTACCCCACTCCCCCACTTCCCTCTCCCACACCCCTACCCCACTCCGCTTACATTCACGTCCTCACTGCCCGTCTCTAACACACTCCCACCCCACACTGCCATCCCCCACTACCCTCCCCCCACTTCCCAGACCGCACTCTGCTCCACAACACCCCAACCCCACACCCCTACCCCACACCCCTACCCCAAACCCATCACCCACTCCGCTACCACACTCCACCACCCCCTCCCTCACCCTCTCCATTCCACTCCACCACCGCATCCCTCCCCCTCTCCATTGCCCTCCACCACCCTCTCCCTCCCCATCTTCATGACCCTCCACCACCCCCTCCCTCCCCCTCTTCATTCCCCTCCATTTCCCCCTCCCTCCCCCTCTTCATTCCCCTCCACCACATCTTCCCTCCCCCTCTTCATTCCCCACCACCCCCTCCCTCCCACTCTTCATTCCCCACCTCCCCCTCCCTCCCCCTCTTCATTCCCCTCCACCACCCCCTCCCTCCACTTATTCATTCCCCACCACACCCTCCCTCCCCCTCTTCATTCCCCACCTCCCGCTCCCTGCCCCTCTTCATTCCCTCCACCTCCCCCTCCCTCCCACTCGTCATTCCCATCCACCACCCCCTCCCCCATCTTCATTCCCCTCCACCAGCCCCTCCGGCCCCAACCTCATTCAATTCCTCCAACCCCTCCCTCCCCCTCTTCATTCCCCTCCACCACCCCCTCCCTCCCCCTCTTCATTCCCCTCCACCTCCCCCTCCCTCCCCCTCATCATTCCCATCTACCTCCCCCACTCTCCTCCTCTTCATTACCCACCACCATCCCCTCCCTCCCCCTCTTCATTCCCCTCCACCTCCCCCTCCCTCCCCCTCTTCATTCCCCTCCACCTCCACCTCCCTCCCCCTCTTCATTACCCTCGACCACCCCCTCCCTCCACCTCTTCATTCCCCTTCACCTCCACCTCCCTCCCCCACTTCATTACCCTCCACCACCCCCTCCCTCCCCCTCTTCATTCCCCTCCACCACCCCCTCCCTCCACCTCTTCATTATCATCCATCACCCCCTCCCACACCCTCTTCTTTCTCCTCCGTACCCCCTCCCTCCCCCTCTTCATTCTCCTCCACCAACCCCTCCCTCCCTCTCTTCATTCCCCTCCACCTCCCCCTCCCTCCCCCTCTTCGGTCCCATCCACCTCCCCCACCCTCCTCCTCTTCATTACCTTCCACCATCCCCTCCCTCCCCCTCTTCATTCTCCTCCACCAACCCCTCCCTCCCTCTCTTCATTCCCCTCCACCTCCCCCTCCCTCCCCCTCTTCATTCCCCTCCACCTCCCCCTCCCTCCCCCTCTTCATTACCTTCCACCACTCCCTCCCACCCCCTCTTCATTCCCCTCCACCACCCCTCCCTCCACCTCATCATTATCATCCATCACGCCATCCCACACCCTCCTCTTTCTCCTCCATACCCCCTCTCTCCCCCTCTTCATTCCCCTCTACCACCACCCTCCCTCCCCCTCTTTATTCCCCTCCACCACCCCCTCATTCCCCCATTCATTCCACTCCACCTCCCCCTCCCTCCATTCCTCTCCACCTCCCCTCCCTCCCCCTCTTCATTCCCCTCCACCTCCCCCTCCCTCCCCCTCTTCATTACCTTCCACCACTCCCTCCCACCCCCTCTTCATTCCCCTCCACCACCCCTCCCTCCACCTCATCATTATCATCCATCACGCCATCCCACACCCTCCTCTTTCTCCTCCATACCCCCTCTCTCCCCCTCTTCATTCCCCTCTACCACCCCCTCCCTCCCCCTCTTTATTCCCCTCCACCACCCCCTCACTCCCCCATTCATTCCACTCCACCTCCCCCTCCCTCCATTCCTCTCCACCTCCCCTCCCTCCCCCTCTTCATTCCCCTCCACCTCCCCCTCCTTCAGCTCTTCATTCCCCTCCACCTCCCCCTCCCTCCCCCTCTTCATTCCCCTCCACCTGCCCCTCCCTCCCCCTCTTCATTCTCCTCCACCACCCCCTCCCTCCCCCTCTTCTTTCTCCTCCACCAACCCCTCCCTCCCCCTCTTCATTCCCCTCCACCACCCCTCCCTCCCTCTCTTCATTCCCCTCCACCTGCCCTTCCCTCCCCCTCTTCATTCTCCTCCACCACCCCCTCCCTCCCCTCTTTATTCCCCTCCACCTCCCCCTCTCTCCCCCTCTTCATTCCCCTCCACCTGCCCCTCCCCCCCCCTCTTCATTCTCCTCCACCACCCCCTCCCTCCCCCTCTTCTTTCTCCTCCACCAACCCCTCCCTCCCCCTCTTCATTCCCCTCCACCACCCCTCCCTCCCTCTCTTCATTCCCCTCCACCACACCCTCCCTCCCCCTCTTCATCCCCCTCCACCTCCCCCTCCCTCCCCCTCTTCATTTTCCTCCACCTCCCCCTCCCTCCCCCTCCCTCCCCCTCTTCATTCTCCTCCACCTCCCCCTCCCTCCCCCTCTTCATTGCCCTCCACCCCCCTCCCCCCTCTTCATTCCCCTCCACCTCTACCTCCCTGCCCCTCTGCATTCCCTTCCACCACCCCCTCCCGCCCCCTTCATTCCCCTCCACCTCCCCTCCCCCTCTTCATTCCCCTCTACCACCCCCTCCCTCCCCCTCTTTATTCCCCTCCACCACCCCCTCACTCCCCCATTCATTCCACTCCACCTCCCCCTCCCTCCATTCCTCTCCACCTCCCCTCCCTCCCCCTCTGCATTCCCCTCTACCACCCCCCTCCCTCCCCCTCTTTATTCCCCTCCACCACCCCCTCATTCCCCCATTCATTCCACTCCACCTCCCCCTCCCTCCATTCCTCTCCACCTCCCCTCCCTCCCCCTCTTCATTCCCCTCCACCTCCCCCTCCCTCCCCCTCTTCATTACCTTCCACCACTCCCTCCCACCCCCTCTTCATTCCCCTCCACCACCCCTCCCTCCACCTCATCATTATCATCCATCACGCCATCCCACACCCTCCTCTTTCTCCTCCATTACCCCCTCTCTCCCCCTCTTCATTCCCCTCTACCACCCCCTCCCTCCCCCTCTTTATTCCCCTCCACCACCCCCTCACTCCCCCATTCATTCCACTCCACCTCCCCCTCCCTCCATTCCTCTCCACCTCCCCTCCCTCCCCCTCTTCATTCCCCTCCACCTCCCCCTCCTTCAGCTCTTCATTCCCCTCCACCTCCCCTCCCTCCCCCTCTTCATTCCCCTCCACCTGCCCCTCCCTCCCCCTCTTCATTCTCCTCCACCACCCCCTCCCTCCCCCTCTTCTTTCTCCTCCACCAACCCCTCCCTCCCCCTCTTCATTCCCCTCCACCACCCCTCCCTCCCTCTCTTCATTCCCCTCCACCTGCCCTTCCCTCCCCCTCTTCATTCTCCTCCACCACCCCCTCCCTCCCCTCTTTATTCCCCTCCACCTCCCCCTCTCTCCCCCTCTTCATTCCCCTCCACCTGCCCCTCCCCCCCCCTCTTCATTCTCCTCCACCACCCCCTCCCTCCCCCTCTTCTTTCTCCTCCACCAACCCCTCCCTCCCCCTCTTCATTCCCCTCCACCACCCCTCCCTCCCTCTCTTCATTCCCCTGCACCACACCCTCCCTCCCCCTCTTCATCCCCCTCCACCTCCCCCTCCCTCCCCCTCTTCATTTTCCTCCACCTCCCCCTCCCTCCCCCTCCCTCCCCCTCTTCATTCTCCTCCACCTCCCCCTCCCTCCCCCTCTTCATTGCCCTCCACCCCCCTCCCCCCTCTTCATTCCCCTCCACCTCTACCTCCCTGCCCCTCTGCATTCCCTTCCACCACCCCCTCCCGCCCCCTTCATTCCCCTCCACCTCCCCTCCCCCTCTTCATTCCCCTCCACCACCCCCTCCCTCCCCCTCTTCATTCCCCTCCACCACCCCCTCCCTCCCCCTCTTATTTCCCCTCCACCTTCCCCTCCCTTCCCCTCTTCATTCCCCCCACATTTCCCTCCCTCCCCCTCTTCATTCCCCTCCTCCTCCCGCCCCCTCTTCATTCCCCTACCCTCTCCCCCACTCCCTTCCCCCACTCCCTTCCACTCTCCCCTCCGCCAATCTCACACTCTCTCCTTCTTCCACACTCCTCCTCCCACTTTCCCCCTCCTTTCTGACCATTGCCCTCCCCCACTCTCCTCTCAAACTCCCCTCCCCACTCTCTGCCACACTCCCCCTCCCCATCCCCCACTCCCCTCCCCAACTTCCTTCCACACTACCCTCTCCCTCCCCTCACACTCCCCTCCCCCTAACACTCCCCTCCCCCTCACCATTACACACCCTCCCCTTCCCCTCTCCTATTTCCCCACTCCCCATCCTCCACTCTACTTCCGCATTCCCCACTCACCTCCCCTCTCATTCTGCCATTCCCCTCAACGCACCCCTCCCCCACTCGTCCCCGGTCCCCACTCCCCTTTCCCCTCCCACATCCCACTTCCCTCTCTCACTCCTATCGTCCACTCCAGGCCCCCACTCCTCACTTCACTCCCCTACACCCCTTGTTCGCATCCTCTCCCGCTCAGACCTGGTCTCCCTCCACACTGCCCTCCCTCTCACATCCCCCACTTCCACTCCCACACTCCCTCTCACACACACCCATCCGCCACTCCCCTCCATCTGCCCTACCCTCAAAACCCTCTCCCCCACTACCTTGCTCCACTACCCTCCGCCACTACCCACCCCACTCGGTCAACTCCCCTCCCCCACTCCCTTCTCTCCCGTCCCTCGTCCCCCACTCCCCTCCCCCACTCCCCTTCCCCACTCTCCACTCCTCCACCTTCCCTGCCAAACACCCCTCCCAACTCCTCTGCCGACTCACCTTCACCCCCGCCCCTCCCCCGCTCCCCTCGCCCATACCCCTGCCCCTCTACCTCCCCCCAACACCCTGCACCAAATCCCCTCCCTCACAACCCTCCCAACCCCACCTCACCCCCACTCCCGTGCCCCTAAGCCCTACCCACTCCCAGCTCTCCTGTCCCCCTCCCCCAATCCCCTCCCTCTCCTCCCCACTCCACTCCCTCCCATCTCCCACTTCTCTCCCTCCCCTACCATTACCCCGCTCCACTTCCAAACACCCCTCCCCTACTCCCGTCCTCCTCCACCCCACTCCACTCCCCACTCCCATCCTCCACTACCGCCCCCCACTCCCCTCCCCCTCCCCTCCCACTCTGCCCTCCCCAACTCTCCCCACACTCCCCTCCCCCACTCCCATCCCGCACTCACCCTAACCCTAACCCACTCTCGTTCCCCTACATCCTCATTCCACCTCTCCCTCCCCCACATCCCTGCCCCTCCCCCACATGCCTCCCCACCCCCTCCCCTCCACTCCCCTCACACTCCCAACTGCAAATCCCCTCCTCCATTCCCCTAACTACCCTCTCCCCACTCCACTCCCCTCACTCCCCAACCCCTCCTCTCACTCCTGTCCCCAAACCCCTCCCCCCACTCCCTTCGCCCACCATTCCCCCACTTCTCCCCCACTCCTCCCACACTTCCCTCCTCCAACCCTCCCCCACTACCCCCGCACTCCTCCCCCACTCCTCCCACTCCCAACTCCAAATCCCCTCACCCACTCTGCTAACTCCGCGCTGCACTCCCCTAACGTCCCTCTGCCCACTCTATTCCCCCTCTTCCCTCCCTCCCCAACCCCTCCCCTCACTCCTGTCCCCAGTCCCCTCCCCCCACTCCCCTCCCCCACTCCGCCCCCACTCCCCTCCCCCACTCCTCCCTACTCCCCTCCCCCACTCCCCTTCCTCAAACCGCTCCCCCAGCCTCTCCCCTCCCCAAGAGCTCCCCTCCCCCACTACTCTCCCCCACTCACCTACCCCACTCCCCACTCCCCTCCCATTTCCCTCCCCACTCTCACTTCCCCCACGCCCCTCCTCCACTGCCCTCGTACATTCCCCTCCTCAGTCCACTGCCCTCCGCACTCACCCTCTCCAACACCTCTCCCCCATTCTCTTCCCCCTCCTTAACCCAATTTACTATCCCACCCACTCCATTCACTCACTCCCTTACCCGTCCCCTCCCCATTCCTCTCCCCTTCCACTCCCCACCCCTCCTCTCCCCACTTCTCTCCCCCACTCCTCTTCCCCACTCCTCTCCCCCACTCCTCTCCCCCACTCCTCTCCCCATCCTCTCCCCACCCCTCCACTCGCCCACTCCCCTCCCCCATTTCCCTCCCCACTCATCTTCCCACTCATCTCCCATCCCTCAATCCCCTCCCCCACTTTCCTCCTCCACACCCGCTGCCCCCATTGCCCTCCCCTCCGCGACTCCCTTCACCTCTCACATCTCCCTCCCCTCACAGCCCCCTACTCCACTCCGCTTCCTCTCCTACATCTCCCACCGCCCTTCCCTCCCCCACCCCTTCCCAACTCCCCTCCTTTCCCCTACCCCACCTCACACACTCACTCCAATTTTCCCACTCGCCTTCCCCCATTCCCCTTTCCTAGTCCCTCCCTAACTCCCACTTCTTTCACCCAGTCCCGTCTCCCATTCCCCTCCCCCACTCCCTCACCTCACCCACTCCTCTCCCGCACACCCCTCCAGCAGAACCCTCCCCACCCCAATCCACTCCCACTCCCCTCCCCCACCCCCCAACTCCCCTCCTCTTCCCCACTCCATTCCCCCACTCCCTTCCCTCTCCGACCCCTCCCTCACTCCTCTCCCCACTCCCCTCCCTCACTCCCCTCCCTCCCCAACCCTTACCCCCCCCAACCCCTCCCTCACGCCCCTCCCCAACTCCCCTCCCCAACACACCTCTCCCACTCCCCTCCCCCACTCCCCTCCCCCACTCTTCTGCCAATCCCACCACTCCTCCCCGACTTGCCTCACTCCCTACCCCAACCCCTCCCACACTCCCCTCCTCACCCTCCTCTCCTGCCCAACACCCCAACCCCTCCCCCACTTCCCTCCCCCGCTCCCCTCCCCAATCCCCTCCCCTAACCCCCAACTCTGCGCTCCCCCACTCCTCTCCATCTCTCCCATCTTTGCTCTCTCACTCCCCTCCTAATATCCTTGCCACATCTCCATCCCCCACCCCCTTGCCACATCCCCTACTCCCTCACTCACATCCTCCACGCCACTCCCCACCACCCTCTTCCAATTCCACTCACCCTCCCCCAATCCCACTCCCCTCCCCCAATCCCACTCACCTTCGCCCAATCCCACGCACCCTCCCCCAATACCACTCGCACTCCCCCAAGACCACTCACCCTCTCCCACTCCACTCCCCCACTCCCATCCCCCACTTCCCTCCCTCACCCCCTTCAACACCTATCTCACCACTTCCCTCCCTTCCCCACGCCCCTCATGACTCCCCTCCCCTTTCCACTTCCCCAATTCACACATTCACTCCCCTCATCCTCCTCACTCACCTCCACCTCCCCTCTCCCATTGCCCTCTCCACTCCCCTCCCCACTCCCCTCCCCCATTCCCTTCCCCCACCCCCAGTCCCTTTCCCCTCTCCTCCCCAATACCCCATCACCTACCCCCTCCCCTCTCCTCCCCAACAACCTCCCACTTACCCCTCCACTCTCCTCCCCAACACCCCCTCCCCCTCAACTCCCCTCCCCCAATCCCCTCTCCACTCCCCTCCCCCTCCCCCACTACCCTCCCCATTCCCTTCCCCTCCCCCTCCCCCACCCCCCACCACAACGCCCTTCCCCCTCAACATGCCCACTCTATTCCCCCACTCCCTTCCCTCTCCCCTTCCCCCTTCCCCCTCCCCAATCCCCTACACAACACCCACCCCCTACTTCTCATCGGCTTCCGCCACTCCCCTCCGCCACTCCCATCTTTCACTGCCCTCCCCCACTACCCTACACCTCCCCCACTACCCTCCTCGAGTCCCCTTCCCCACTGCCCTGTCCACTCGCCTCCTTTCCCCACTCCACTCCCCTCTCCCCTCCCGCACCACACGCTGCACACTCACCTGCATCTCCCACTTCCCTCCCCCTCCCCACTCCCCTACTCCCCCTCCCCTGCCACTCTCCCCTCCCCTGCCCTTCCCGTCCCACATCCCCCTCCCCACTCCATTCCCAAACTCCCCTTCCCCCTCCACCTCCCCCACTCCAAGCCCCCATTCCCCACCCATCCCCCACTCCACCACTTTCCTCGCTCGCTCCCATCCACCACTACACTCCCCACTCCTCTTTAACCTCCCCTACACCCCTTCACTTACCACACTCTCCCCCTCACATACCCTCTCTCTCCCCCTCACATCCCCTCTCCCTCCCCACAACCCTCCCTCTGCCCCACTCACTCTCCCCCACTCCCCTAACTCCCCTCCCTGTTCCCTGCACTCCATCCCACTGCCCTCCTTTATTCCCTTCCTGCTCCCCCTCTATCACTCCCATCCCCCTCCCCGCCCTTCCCCCTCCCTCCCCACTCTATTCCCCCACTCCCTTCCATCTCCCCTTCCCCCTTCCGCCTTACCCCCTCCCCAATCCCTTCCACAACACCCACCCCCTACTTCTCATCGGCCTCCCCCACTCCTCTCCGCCATTCCCATCTTTCACTACCCTCCCCCAGTACCCTTACCCACTACCCTCCCCCACTACCCCACACCTCCCCCAGTACCCTCCGCGAGTCCCCTTCTCCACTGCCCTGTCCACTCCCCTCCTTTCCTCACTCCACTCCCCTCCCTCCCCCTCCCCACCACACTCTGCACACTCACTCCCGTCTCCCATTCCCTACCCCTCCCCACTCCCCCTCTCCCCTACTCCCCTTCCCCTGCATCACTCCCCTTAACTTCTCACATCCCCCTCCTCCACTCACATCCTCACTCCACTCCCCCACTCCAAGACCCCATTCCCCACTCCCTCCCCCACTCCACTACTCTCCTGCCTCACTCCCATCCGCCACTCCACTCCTCACTCCTCTCTCCCCTCCCGTACACCCTTTCACTCACCACCCTCTCCCCCTCACATCCCCTCTCCCTCCCCACAACCCTCCCCCTGCCCCACTCACCCTCCCCCAGTCCCCTAACTTTGCACCCCCACTCTCCAACTCCCCTCCCTGTTCCCTGCACCCCACCCCACTTCCCTCCCTTATTCCCTTCCTGCTCCCCCTCTACCACTCCCATCCCCCTCCCTGCCCTTCCCCCTCCCCTTCCCCACTCTATTCCCCCACTCCCTTCCCTCTCCCCTTCTCCCCCTCCCCAATCCCCTCCACCACTCACCTACCCTACTCCTCATTGGCTAACCCCATTTCCTTCCGCCACTCACCTCCCCCACTACCATCCACCTACCCCGTTACCCTCCACGAGTCCCCTTCCCCACATCCCTTCTCCACTGCCCTCCCAACTCCCCTCCCTTCCCCACACCCCTCTTCCGTCCTCTAACCAACACTGCAAACTCACTCCCATTTCCCACTCCACTCTCACTGCCACCTTGCACATTCCTCTCCCTGCTCCCCTCACCCTCCCCTGCCCAGTCCCCTCCCCTACTCCCCTCCCCAACCCCCTGCACTCCCCTCCCACATTCCCCACTCTCCTCCCTCACTCGCATCCTCCACTCTAGTTCCTACTCCTCTCTCCCGTCCCCTTTACCGCCCACTCACCACCCTCTCCCCTCACACTCCCTCTCACTCCCCACTACCCTCCCCCAATCCCACTCACCCTCCCCCACTCTCCCTCCCCCGTGCCCCTTCTGCTCTGCCCTCCCCCTCCCTCACGCCCCATCCCCAATCCCTTCCCCACACCTTTCCCCCAGTCCCATCAACCCTTCCCTCCCCTTCCCCCTCACGCAACACCCCCCACTCCCACACCTCCCTCCCTCCTCTTCCCCCCTCCCGCAACACCCCCTCCTACACTCCCCAGCACCTCCCCACTCCTCTGCCTCCCTCCCTACCCCACTCCCCTCCCCCACTCCCCTCCCCCACTCCGCTCCCCACGCCACCCCTCCGCCCCTCCCTCCTCCCCTCCCGTCTCCCACTCCCCTTCCCCTCCCCCACTCCCCTCCCACACTTCTGTCCCCTATTACCCTCACCCACACCGCTCCCCCTCCCCCTCCTTCATTCCGCTTCACCACTCCCCCACTCTCCTCCCTCACTCCCATCCTCCACTCCACTCCCAACTCCACTCTACCCTACCGTACACTTCCCACTCACCTCCTTCTCTCCCTCACACTCCTTCTCCTTCCCCACTCCCATCCCCGAATCCCACTGCCCCTCCCCCACTCACATCACCCTCCCCTCCCTCACTCCCCGCTCCACTACCGCACTCCCCTCCCCCACTCCACTTCTCAACTCTCATCCCTCACTTCCATCCTTCACTCCCCTCCCCACTCCCCTCATCCACACCCCTCACCTACTCCACTCACCCCTCCCCCACTCCTCACTCTCCACTCCCCTCCCCACTTGCCTATCTGCCTCGCCCACTCCATTTCCCCCACTCCCCTCCACAACTCCCCCTCCCTCACTCCCCTCCCCCATTGCCCTCCCCACCACCCTCCCCCACTCCTCTCCCACAATCCGCTCATCCCTACTCCTCAATCTCCGACCTACCTCCTCAACACCGCACCCCTCACTCTACTCCCTCACTACCCTCCCCTAACTCCCTCCACCCCTCCTCCCTCCCCACTCCCTTCCCGACACTCCACACTCCCCTCCCCCACTCCCCACTCCTCACTCCCCTGTCCTCACTCTCCATTCCCCTCACCCTCCCCTCCCACTCACCCACTACCCCTCTACCCTCCCCCACTATCCTCCCCACTACCCTCCCTTACTCCTCTCCCCCACTCCCCCCCGCACCCCCCTCCCGACAAGGCCCTGCCCCTCTATCACTCCACTCCTACACAACCCCACCACCTCCCCACTCCCCCACTCACCCACTCCTCACTCCCCACTCCACTCCCCACTGCCCCGACTCCTCACTCCCCCTCCCGACTCCTCACTCCCCACTCCCCCACTCACCTCTCTCCCACCTCTCCACTCCTCACTCTCCACTCCACTCCCACTCCTCACTCCCCTCCCCACTCCCCTCACCGACTTACCACTCCCCTCCCCAACTACCCAATCCCCAATCCCCTCCCGCACTGCTCACTCCCCTCCCCCACTCCTCACTCCCCTCCCACAAACCCCACTCCCCTCACCCACTCCCCACTCCCCTCCCCCACTCCCAACTCCCCTCCCCCACACCCCACTCCTCACTCCCCTCTCCACTCCCCCACTCCCCTACTACCCACTTCTCACTCCACTCCCCCACTCCCCACTTCTCACTCCCCACTTCTCACTCCCCACTCAACTCCCCACTCCCAACTCCCCACTCCCCACTCCTCACTCCCCACTCCTCACTCCCCAATCCACTCACTACTCCTCACTCCCCACACCATTCCCCACTCCCCCACTGCCCACTACTCACTCCCCACTCTACTCCTCACTCTCCACTCCCCTCACACACTCCCCTCTCAACCATCCCTTCCCCAACCCCACTCCCCACTCCTCACTCCACTCCCCACTCCATCACTCCCCACTCCTCTCTCCCCACATCACGCCCCACTACCCCACTGCCCACTCCTCACTCCCAACTCCACTTCCAACTCCACACTCCCCTCCCTACTCCTCATTCATGTCACCCACTCACCAGTCCCCTCCCCCACACCCCACCCCCCACACCCACTCCCCACTCCACATTCCCTCCCCGACTCCTCACTCCCCTCCCCCACTCCACACTCCCATCTCACAACCCCACTCCCCTACCCCACTCCCCACTCCCATCACCCACCCCCCACCCCCACACCCCGCAACGCTCCTCCCACCCCTCTCCTCACTCCCCACTCCACTCCCCCACACCCCACTCCCCACCCCCAGTCCTCACTCCACTCCCCCATTCTCCACTACCCACTTCCCCCCCCACTCTCCACTCCAGACTCAATTTCCCCCACTCTCCACTCCCCTATCCCACTCTAAACTCCCGTCCACCACTCCCCTCTCCCACTCTCCACTCCTCTCCCCCACCCCCCTCCCCCACTTCCCACCCCCACTCCTCATTGCCCTCCTTACCTCTCCCCACAACCACACCCACACACAATCCTTTCCCCACTCTCACTCCCTGCGCTCCCAACTCACCTCCCCACTCCCCACCCCCACTCCCCATCCTCACTCCCTTCCCAAGTCACATTCCCACTCTCCCCACCCCCACTCCTCCTCCTCACTCCCCTCCCGCACTCTCCACGCCCCTCCCCCACTCCCCCTCCTCACTCCCCACTTCCATTCCCCCCACTCCCTTCTCCCACTCCCTTCCCACACTCCCTTCCCCCACTCCACTCCCCCACCTCCCCTCCCCAACTCCCCACTCACCTCTCCAATCCCCACTCCTCACTCCCCACTCACATACAAGACACTCCAACTCCCCTCCCCAACTCCCAATTCCCCCACCCCTCTCACTCCCACTCCCCACTCCCCTCCTCTACTCCCCTCCTCCACTCTTTCCACCCCAACTGACCTCCCACATGTCCCACACCCCTCCCCCAAAGCCCTCCCACTCCCCCTCTCTCCTCCCACTCCACAACTCTCCCCTCCCCTCCCCCACTCCACAACTCTCCCCTCCCCTCCCCCACTTGCCTCCTCTCCCCTCCCCCACACGCCTCCTCTCCCCTCCCCTCTCCCACTCGCCTCCTCTCCCCTCCCCTCCCACACTTGCCTCCTCTCTCCTCCCCCACTACGCCTCCTCTCCCCCTCCCCTCCCACACTTGCCTCCTCTCTCCTCCCCCCACTACGCTTCCTCTCCACTCTTCTCCCCCACTCCCCACTCCCGACTCAATTCCACCACTTTCCCACTCTCCACTCTCGTCCCCCAATCTCCACTCCCGTACACCCCTCCCCCACTCCTTTCATCACTCCACTTTTCACTCCCCTATCCCTCACCCCTCCTCCACTCACCTCCACCTCTCCCCTCCACTCCCCTCCCCATACCCACTCCACTTCCATTTCCCCTATTCCTCACCCCTCACACACTCCCCTCCCCTCTCACCTCCACTCCCCTTTCCACTCCTCTTCCCACTTCGCTCCCCCACTCCCCTCCCCACTCCCTCCTCTCCCATCCCCCACTCCCCTCCCCCACTGCCCTCCCCCACTCTCCACTCCTCACTCCAACTCCCCTTCGCCACAAGTCTGGATTGAATTGGCTCTTTCTGGTGTGTGAGTGGGACTCAGTACCACTCCAGCTGTTATTAAGTACTTTAGATGGGTCAGTTTTTGTCCAGTGTGTGCAGGAGGGTTTTCTGACACAGTATGTAGACAGGCCAACCAGGGGCGATGCCACATTGGATTTGGTACTGGGTAATGAACCCGGCCAGGTTGAGATTTAGATGTAGGTGAGCACTTTGGTAATAGTGATTACAATTCGGTTAGGTTTACCTTAGCGATGGGCAGGGACAGGCATATACAGCAGGGCAAGAATTATAACTGGGGGAAAGGAAATTATGATGCGATTAGGCAAGATTTAGGATGCGTAGGATGGGGAAGGAAACTGCAGGGGATGGGCACAATCGAAATGTGGAGCTTATTCAAGGAGCAGCTAATGTGTGTCCTTGATAAGTATGTACCTGTGAGGCAGGCAGGAAGATGTCGAGCAAGGGAGCCGTGGTTTACTCAAGAAGTTGAAGTGTTTGTCAAGAGGAAGAAGAAGGCTTATGTTAGGATGAGACGTGAAGGCTCAGTTAGGGCGCTTGGGAGTTACAAGCTAGCCAGGAAGGATCTAAAGGGAGAGCTAAGAAGAGCAAGGAGAGGACACGAGAAAGTCATTGGCGGATCGGATCAGGGAAAACCCTAAGGCTTTCTATAGGTATATCAGGAATAAAAGAATGACTAGAGATAGATTAGGGCCAATCAAGGATAGTAGTGGGAAGTTGTGTGTGGAATCAGAGGAGATAGGGGAAGTGTTAAATGAATATTTTGCGTCAGTATTTACAGTAGAGAAAGAATATGTTGTTGAGAATACTGAGATTCAGGCTACTAGGCTAGATGGGATTGAGGTTCACAAGGAGGAGGTGTTAGCAATTTTGGAAAGTATGAAATAGATAAGTCCCCTGGGCCAGATGGGATTTATCCTAGGATTCTCAGGGAAGCTAGGGAGGAGATTGCAGAGCCTTTGTCCTTGATCTTTATGTCGTCATTGTCGAAAGGAATAGTGCCGGAAGACTGGAGGATAGCAAATGTTGTCCCCTTGTTCAAGAAGGGGAGTAGAGACAGCCCTGGTAATTATAGACCTGTGAGCCGTACTTCGGTTGTGGGTAAAATGTTGGAAAAGGTTATAAGAGACAGGATTTATAATCATCTTGAAAAGAATAAGTTCATTAGAGATAGTCAGCACGGTTTTGTGAAGGGTAGGTCGTGCCTCAGAAACCTTATTGAGTTTTTCGAGAAGGTGACCAAACAGGTGGATGAGTAAGCCGTGGATGTGGTGTATATGGATTTCAGTAAGGCGTTTGATAAGGTTCCCCACGGTAGGCGATTGCAAAAGATACGGAGGTATGGGGTTGAAGGTGATTTAGAGATTTGGATCAGAAATTGGATAGCTGAAAGAAGACAGAGGGTGGTGGTTGATGGCAAATGTTCATCCTGGAGTTTAGTTACTAGTGGTGTACCGCAAGGATCTGTTTTGGGGCCACTGTTGTTTGTCATTTTTATAAATGACCTGGAAGAGGGTGTAGAAGGGTGGGTTAGTAAATTTGCAGATGACACTAAGGTAGGTGGAGTTGTGGATAGTGTCGAAGGATGTTGTAGGTTACAGAGGGACATAGATAGGCTGCAGAGCTGGGCTGAGAGATGGCAAATGGAGTTTAATGCGGAAAAGTGCGAGGTGATTCACTTTGGAAGGAGTAACAGGAATGCAGAGTACTGGGCTAATGGGAAGATTCTTGGTAGTGTAGATGAGCAGAGAGATCTTGGTGTCCAGGTGCATAAATCCCTGAAAGTTGCTACCCAGGTTAATAGAGCTGTTAAGAAGGCATATGGTGTGTTAGCTTTTATTAGTAGGGGGATCGAGTTTCGGAGCCACGAGGTCATGCTGCAGCTGTACAAAACTCTGGTGAGACCGCACCTGGAGTATTGCGTGCAGTTCTGGTCACCGCATTATAGGAAGGATGTGGAAGCTATGGAAAGGGTGCAGAGGAGATTTACTAGGATGTTGCCTGGTATGGAGGGAAGGTTTTACGAGGAAAGGCTGAGGGACTTGAGGTTGTTTTCGTTGGAGAGAAGGAGGAGGAGAGGTGACTTAATAGAGACATATAAGATAATCAGAGGCTTTGATAGGGTGGATAGTGAGAGTCTTTTTCCTCGGATGGTGATGGCAAACACGAGGGGACATAGCTTTAAGTTGAGGGGTGATAGATATAGGACAGATGTCAGAGGTAGTTTCTTTACTCAGAGAGTAGTAGGGGTGTGGAACGACCTGCCTGCAACAGTAGTAGACTCGCCAACTTTAAGGGCATTTAAATGGTCATTGGATAGACACATGGATGAAAATGGAATAGTGTAGGTCAGATGGTTTCACAGGTCGGCGCAACATCGACGGCCGAAGGGCCTGTACTGCGCGGTAATGTTCTAATTCTAAATTCGATTAGTGGTCTGGGTAGAATTGGCTCATTCCTGGTGGGTGAGTGGGGTTCAGTACCACTCCAGCCGGTATTAATAGAGGCCTGTATTGAATTGGCTCATTCCTGGTGGGTGAGTGGGGTTCAGTACCACCCCATCTGGTATTAATAGAAGCCTGTATTGAATTGGCTCATTCCTGGTGTGTGAGTGGGACTCAGTACCACCCCATCTGTTATTAATAGTGGTCTGGGTAGAATTGGCTCTTTCCTGGTGGGTGAGTGGGGTTCAGTACCACTCCAGCTGGTATTAATAGAGGTCTGGATTGAATTGGCTCTTTCCTGGTGGGTGAGTGGTGCTCAGTACCACTCCAGCTGGTATTGATTGATGTTTGGAATGAACTGTCCCTTTCCTGGTGTGTGAGTGGGACACAGTGCCAGATCACCCGGAGTTAATAGAGTCCTGGAAAGAACTGTCTCTTCTCTGCTGTGTGAGTGGGATTCAGTCCCACTCCAAATGTTACTAATAGAGGCCTGCATTGAATTGTCTCTTTCCTGGTGTGTGATTGGGGCTCAGAACCACTCCAGCTGGTATTAAAAGAGGTCTGGATTGAATTGGCTCTTTTTGGTGTGTGAGTGGGGCTCAGTACCACTCCAGCTGGTATTAAAAGAGGTCTGGATTGAATTGGCTCTTTTTGGTGTGTGAGTGGGACTCAGTACCACTCCAAATGTTACTAATAGAGGCCTGCATTGAATTGTTTCTTTCCTGGTGTGTGATTGGGGCTCAGAACCACTCCAGCTGGTATTAAAAGAGGTCTGGATTGAATTGGCTCTTTTTGGTGTGTGAGTGGGGCTCAGTACCACTCCAGCTGGTATTAAAAGAGGTCTGGATTGAATTGGCTCTTTTTGGTGTGTGAGTGGGACTCAGTACCACTCCAGCTGGTATTAATAGCGGCCTGGATTGAATTGGTTGCTGCTGGTTCCTGAGGGGGGCTCAGTACCATCCTGCTGGTATTATTAGTGGTCTGGATGGAATTGTCTCTTTCCTGGTGTGTCCGTGAGAATCAGTACCATTCCAGCTGGTATTAATAGAGGCCTGGAATGAATTGGCTCCTTCTGTTGTGTGAGTGGTACTCAGTACCATTCCAGCTGATATTTATAGATGTTTGGAATGAACTGTCCCTTTCCTGGTGTGTGAGTGGGACACAGTGCCAGATCAACCGGGGTTAATAGAGTCCTGGAATGAACTGTCTCTTCTCAGCTGTGTGAGTGGGATTCAGTCCCACTCCAAATGTTACTAATAGAGGCCTGCATTGAATTGCCTCTTTCCTGGTGTGTGATTGGGACTCAGTACCACTCCAGCTGGTATTAAAAGAGGTTTGGATTGAATTGGCTCTTTCATGGTGTTTGAGTGAGACTCAGTACCTCTCCAGCTGGTATTAACAGAGGTTTGGATTGAATTGTCTCTTTCCTGGTGTGTGAGTGGGGCTCGGTACAACTCCAGCTGGTATTGATAGCGGCCTGGATTGTATTGGCTCTTTCTGGTGTCTGAGTGGGGCTCAGTACCAATCCTGCTGGTATTAATATAGGTCTGGATGGAATTGACTCTTTCCTGGTGTGTGCGTGAGACTCTGTACCACTCCAGCTGGTATTAATAGAGGTCTGGATTGAATTGGTTCTTTCCTGGGGAGTGAGTGGGGATCTGTACCACTCCAGCTGGTATTAATAGAGGCCTGGATTGAATTGGCTCTTTCCTGGTGTGTGAGTGGGACTCAGAACCACTCCAGCTGGTATGAATAGTGGTCTGGATTGAATTGGCTCTTTCCTGGTGTGTGAGTAGGGATCTGTACCACTCCAGCTGGTATTAATAGAGGCCTGGATTGAATTGGCTCTTTCTGGTGTGTGTGTGGGGCTCAGTACCACTCCAGCTGGTATTAATAGAGGCCTGGAATGAACTGTTCTTTTCCTGCTGTGTGAGTGGGACTCAGTCGCACTTCAGCTAGTATTAATAGAGGTCTGGATTGAATTGGCTGTTTCCTGGTTTGAGAGTGGGACTCAGTACCACTCCAGCTAGTATTAATAGAGGCCTGAATTGAATTGGCTCTTTCCTGGTTTGTGAGTGGGACTCAGTACCACTCCAGCTGGTATTAATAGAGGCCCAGATTGAATTGCCTCTTTCTGGTGTGTGAGTGGGACTCAGTACCACTCCAGCTGGTATTAATAGAGGCCCAGATTGAATTGCCTCTTTCTGGTGTGTGAGTGGGACTCAGTACCACTCCAGCTGGTATTAATAGAGGCCCAGATTGAATTGCCTCTTTCTGGTTTGTGAGTGGGACTCAGTACCACTCCAGCTAGTATTAATAGAGGCCTGAATTGAATTGGCTCTTTCCTGGTTTGTGAGTGGGACTCAGTACCACTCCAGCTGGTATTAATAGAGGCCCAGATTGAATTGCCTCTTTCTGGTGTGTGAGTGGGACTCAGTACCACTCCAGCTGGTATTAATAGAGGCCCAGATTGAATTGCCTCTTTCTGGTGTGTGAGTGGGACTCAGTACCACTCCAGCTGGTATTAATAGAGGCCCAGATTGAATTGGCTCTTTCTGGTGTGTGAGTGGGACTCAGTACCACTCCAGCTAGTATTAATAGAGGCCTGAATTGAATTGGCTCTTTCCTGGTTTGTGAGTGGGACTCAGTACCACTCCAGCTGGTATTAATAGAAGCCTGGAATGAACTGTCCCTTTCCTGCTGTGTGAGTGGGACTCAGTCGCACTGCAGCTTGTATTATTGAGGTCTGGATTGAATTGGTGCTTTCCTGGTGTGTGAGTGGGAGTTAATTCCATTCCAGCTGGTATTATTCGAGGCCTAGATTGAATTGGCCGTTTCCTGGTGTGTGACTGGGGCTCAGAACCACTCCAGCTGGTATTAATAGAGGCCTGGAATGAACTGTCCCTTTCCTGCTGTGTGAATGGGACTCAGTCGCACTGCAGCTTGTATTATTGAGGTCTGGATTGAATTGGCACTTTCCTGGTGTGTGAGTGGGGCTCAGAACCACTCCAGCTGGGATTAAAAGAGGTCTGGACTGAATTCGCTCTTTCCGGGTGTGTGAGGGGGCTCAGTACCATTCCAGCTGGTATTAACAGAGGCCTGGATTGAATTGGCTCTTTCTGGTGTGATTACGTGGGGCTCAGGACCACTCCAACTGGTTAAATAGATGCCTGGAATGAACAGTCCCTTTCCTGCTGTGTGTGTGGGACTCAGTCGCACTCCAGCTGGTATGAATAGAGGTCTGGATTGAATTGGCTGTTTCCTGGTGTGTGAGTGGGGCTCAGTCGCACTCCAGCTGGTATGAATAGAGGTCTGGATTGAATTGGCTGTTTCCTGGTGTGTGAGTGGGGCTCAGTCGCACTCCAGCTGGTATGAATAGAGGTCTGGATTGAATTGGCTGTTTCCTGGTGTGTGAGTGGGGCTCAGGACCACTCCAACTGGTTAAATAGAGGCCTGGAATGAACTGTCCCTTTCCTGCTGTGTGTGTGGGACTCAGTCGCACTCCAGCTGGTATGAATAGAGGTCTGGATTGAATTGGCTCTTTCCTGGTGTGTGAGTGGGACTCAGAACCACTCCAGCTGGTATTAATAGAGGCCTGGATTGAATTGGCTCTTTCCTGGTGTGTGAGTGGGACTCAGAACCACTCCAGCTGGTATGAATAGTGGTCTGGATTGAATTGGCTCTTTCCTGGTGTGTGAATGGGGATCTGTACCACTCCAGCTGGTATTAATAGAGGCCTGAATTGAATTGGCTCTTTCCTGGTTTGTGAGTGGGACTCAGTACCACTCCAGATGGTAGTAATGGAGGCCTGGATTGAATTGGCTCTTTCCTGGTTTGTGAGTGGGACTCAGTGCCACTCCAGCTAGTATTAATAGAGGCCTGAATTGAATTGGCTCTTTCCTGGTTTGTGAGTGGGACTCAGTACCATTCCAGCTGGTATTAATAGAGGCCCAGATTGAATTGCCTCTTTCTGGTGTGTGAGTGGGACTCAGTACCACTCCAGCTGGTATTAATAGAGGCCCAGATTGAATTGCCTCTTTCTGGTGTGTGAGTGGGTCTCAGTACCATTCCAGCTGGTATTAATAGAGGCCTGGATTGTATTGGCTCTTTCTGGTGTCTGCGTGGGGCTCAGAACCATTCCTGCTGGTATTAATTGAGGTCTGGATTGAATTGGCGCTTTCCTGGTGTGTGAGTGGGAGTTAATTCCATTCCAGCTGGTATTATTCGAGGCCTAGATTGAATTGGCCGTTTCCTGGTGTGTGACTGGGGCTCAGAACCACTCCAGCTGGTATTAATAGAAGCCTGGAATGAACTGTCCCTTTCCTGCTGTGTGAGTGGGACTCAGTCACACTGCAGCTTGTATTATTGAGGTCTGGATTGAATTGGCACTTTCCTGGTGTGTGACTGGGGCTCAGAACCACTCCAGCTGGTATTAATAGAAGCCTGGAATGAACTGTCCCTTTCCTGCTGTGTGAATGGGACTCAGTCGCACTGCAGCTTGTATTATTGAGGTCTGGATTGAATTGGCACTTTCCTGGTGTGTGAGTGGGGCTCAGAACCACTCCAGATGGGATTAAAAGAGGTCTGGACTGAATCCGCTCTTTCCGGGTGTGTGAATGGGGTTCAGTACCAGTCCAGCTGCTTTTCTTGGAGTTCTGGATTGAATTTGCTCTTTCCTGGTGTGTGAGGGGGCTCAGTACCATTCCAGCTGGTATTAACAGAGGCCTGGATTGAATTGGCTCTTTCTGGTGTGATTACGTGGGGCTCAGGACCACTCCAACTGGTTAAATAGAGGCCTGGAATGAACTGTCCCTTTCCTGCTGTGTGTGTGGGACTCAGTCGCACTCCAGCTGGTATGAATAGAGGTCTGGATTGAATTGGCTGTTTCCTGGTGTGTGAGTGTGACTAAGGGGAAGAGCAGGCAGGGAGCAGATGATGAATATAAAGGGACTGGTGGTCTGAGGTGCATTTGTTTTAATGCAAGAAGTGTAGTAGGTAAGGCAGATAAACTTCGGGCTTTGATTAGTACCCGGGAGTATGATGTTATTGCTATTACTGAGACTTGGTTGAGGGAAGGCCATGATTGGCAACTGAATATCCCAGGATATCGATGCTTCAGGCGGGATAGAGAGGGAGGTAAAAGGGGTTGAGGAGTTGCATTACTGGTCAGAGAGGATATCACAGCTGTGCTGAAGGAGGGCACGATGGAGGACTCGAGCAGTGAGGCAATATGGACAGAACTCAGAAATAGGAAGGGTGCGGTAACAATGTTGGGGCTTTACTACAGGCCTCCCAACAGCGAGCGTGAGATAGAGGTACAAATATGTAAACAGATTATGGAAAGATGTAGGAGCAACAGGGTGGTGGTGATAGGAGATTTTAATTTTCCCAACATTGACTGGGATTCACTTAGTGTTAGAGGTCTCGATGGAGCAGAATTTGTAAGGAGCATCCAGGAGGGTTTTCTAGAGCAGTATGTAAATAGTCCAACTCGGGAAGGGGCCATACTGGACCTGGTGTTGGGGAATGAGCCCGGCCAGGTGTTTGAAGTTTCAGTAGGGGACTACTTTGGGAATAGTGATCACAATTCCGTAAGCTTTAAAATACTCATGGACAAAGACGAGAGTGGTCCTAAAGGAAGAGTGCTAAATTGGGGGAAGGCCAACGATACCAAAATTCGGCAGGAGCTGGGGAATGTAGATTGGGAGCAGCTGTTTGAAGGTAAATCCACATGTGATATGTGGGAGGCTTTTAAAGAGAGGTTGATTAGCGTGCAGGAGAGACATGTTCCTGTGAAAATGAGGGATAGAAATGGCAAGATTAGGGAACCATGGATGACAGGTGAAATTGTGAGACTAGCTAAGAGGAAAAAGGAAGCATACATAAGGTCCAGGAGGCTGATGAAAGACGAAGCTTTGAAAGAATATCGGGAATGTCGGACCAATCTGAAACGAGGAATTAAGAGGGCTAAAAGGGGTCATGAAATATCTTTAGCAAACAGGGTTAAGGAAAATCCCAAAGCCTTTTATTCATATATAAGGAGAAAGAGGGTAACTAGAGAAAGGATTGGCCCACTAAAGGACAAAGAAGGAATGTTATGCTTGGACTCAGAGAAAATGGGTGAGATTCTAAACGAGTACTTTGCATCGGTATTCACCGAGGAGAGGGACATGACAGATGTTGAGGTTAGGAACAGATGTTTGATTACTCGAGGTCAAGTCGGCATAAGGAGGGAGGAAGTGTTGGGTATTCTAAAAGGGCATTAAGGTGGACAAGTCCCCAGGTCCGGAGGGATCTATCCCAGGTTTCTGTGGGAAGCGAGAGAGGAAATAGCTGGGGCCTTAACAGATATCTTTGCAGCATCCTTAAACACGGGTGAGGTCCCGGAGGACTGGAGAATTGCTAATGTTGTCCCCTTGTTTAAGAAGGGTAGCAGAGATAATCCAGGTAATTATAGACCAGTGAGCCTGACGTCAGTGGTAGGGAAGCTGCTGGAGAAGATACTGAGGGATAGGATCTATTCCCATTTGGAAGACAATGGGCTTATCAGTGATAGGCAACATGGTTTTGTGCAGGGAAGGTCATGTCTTACCAACTTAATAGAATTCTTTGAGGAAGTGGCAAATTTGATTGATGAGGGAAGGGCTGTAGATGTCATATACATGGACTTCAGTAAGGCGTTTGATAAGGTTCCCCATGGCAGGCTGATGGAGAAAGTGAAGGCGCATGGGGTACAAGGTGTACTAGCTAGATGGATAAAGAACTGGCTGGGCAACAGGAGACAGAGAGTAGCAGTAGAAGGGAGTTTCTCAAAATGGAGACGTGTGACCAGTGGTGTTCCACAGGGATCCGTGCTGGGACCACTGTTGTTTGTGATATACATTAATGATTTGGAGGAAAGTATAGGTGGACTGATTAGCAAGTTTGCAGACGACACTAAGATTGGTGAAGTAGCAGATAGTGAAGGGGACTGTCAGAGAATACAGCAGAATATAGATAGATTGGAGAGTTGGGCAGAGAAATGGCAGATGGAGTTCAATCAGGGCAAATGCGAAGTGATGCATTTTGGAAGATCCAATTCAAGAGTGAACTATACAGTAAATGGAAAAGTCCTGGGGAAAATTGATGTACAGAGAGATTTGGGTGTTCAGGTCCACTGTTCCCTGAAGGTGGCAACGCAGGTAAATAGAGTGGTCAAGAAGGCATACGGCATGCTTTCCTTCATCGGACGGGGTATTGAGTACAAGAGTTGGCAGGTCATGTTACAGTTGTATAGGACTTTGGTTCGGCCACATTTGGAATACTGCGTGCAGTTCTGGTCGCCACATTACCAAAAGGATGTAGATGCTTTGGAAAGGGTGCAGAGGAGGTTGACCAGGATGTTGCCTGGTATGGAGGGCGCTAGCTATGAAGAGAGGTTGAGTAGATTAGGATTATTTTCATTAGCAAGACGGAGGTTGAGGGGGAACCTGATTGAGGTGGACAAAATCATGAGAGGTATAGACAGGGTGGATAGCAAGAAGCTTTTTCCCAGAGTGGGGGTTTCAATTACTAGAGGACACGAGTTCAAAGTGAAAGGGGAAATGTTTAGGGGGGATATGCGTGGAAAGTTCTTTACGCAGAGGGTGGTGGGTGCCTGGAACGCATTGCCAGCGGAGGTGGCAGATGCGGGCACGATGGAGTCTTTTAAGATGTATCAAGACAGATACATGAATGGTCAGGAAGAAAAGAGATACAGACCCTTAGAAAATAGGCAACATGTTTAGAGAGAGGATCTGGATCGGCGCAGGCTTGGAGGGCCGAAGGGCCTGTTCCTGTGCTGTAATTATCTTTGTTCTTTGTTCTTTGTTCTTTGAGTACCACTCCAGCTGCTATTAATGGAGGTCTGGATCGAATTGGCACTTTCCTGATGTGTGAGTGGGGATCAGTTCAACTCCAGCTGGTATTAATAGAGGTCTGGATTCAATTGGCTCTTTCCTGGTGTGTGTGTGGGACTCAGTACCACTCCAGCTGGTATTAATTAGTGGTCTGGATTCAATTGGCTCTTTCCTGGTGTGTGAGTGGGGTTCAGTACCACTCCAGCTGGTATTAATTAGTGGTCTGGATTGAATTGGCTCTTTCCTGGTGTGTGAGTGGGACTCAGTACCACTCCAGCTGCTATTAATGGATGTCTGGATCGAATTGGCACTTTCCTGATGTGAGTGGGGATCAGTTCAACTCCAGCTTGTATTAATAGAGGCCTGGAATGAACTGTCACTTTCCTGCTGTGTGAGTGGGACTCAGTCGCACTCCAGCTGGTATTACAGAGGTCTGAATTGAATTGGCTCTTTCCTGGTGTGTGAGTGGGACTCAGTCGCACTCCAGCTGGTATTAATTAGTGGTCTGGATTCAATTGGCTCTTTCCTGGTGTGTGAGTGGGACTCAGTACCACTCCAGCTGGTATTAAGAGGTCTGGATTGAATGGGCCTCTTTCCTGGTGTCTGAGTGATCCTCAGTCGCACTCCAGCTGGTATTAATAGAGGCCTGGAATGACCTGTCCCTTTCCTGGTGTGTGAGTGATCCTCAGTCGCACTCCAGCTGGTATTAATAGAGGCCTGGAATGACCTGTCCCTTTCCTGGTTTGTGAGTGGGACTCTGTCGCACTCCAGCTGGTATTAATAGAGGCCTGGAATGAACTGACCCCTTCATGGCGTGTGAGAGGGACTCAGACGCACACCAGCTGCTATTATGGAGGTCAGGATTGAATTGGCTCTTTCTGGAGTGTGAGATGGAGTTAATTCCACTCCAGCTGGTATGAATAGAGGCCTGAATTGAATGGGCTCTTTCCTGGGGTGTGAGTGGGACTCAGTACCACTCCAGCTGGTATTAATAGAGGCCTGAATTGAATTGGCTCTTTCCTGGGGTGTGAGTGGGACTTAGACGCACACCAGCTGCTATTCTCGAGGTCAGGATTGAATTGGCTGTTTCTGGTGTGTGTGATGGAGTTAATTCCACTCCAGCTGGTATTAATAGAGGCCTGGAATGAACTGCCCTTTCCTGGTTTGTGAGTGGGACTCAGTACCCCTCCAGCTGGTATTAATAGAGGTCTGGATTGAATTGGATCTTTCTGGTGTCTGCGTGGGGCTCAGTACCATTCCTGCTGGTATTAATAGAGGTCTGGATTGAATTGGATCTTTCTGGTGTCTGCGTGGGGCTCAGTACCATTCCTGCTGGTATTAATAGAGGTCTGGATTGAATTGGCTATTTCCTGGTGTGTGAGTGGGAGTTAATTCCACTCCAGCTGGTATTCATAGAGGCCTGGATTGAGCTGGCTGTTTCCTGGTGTGTGAGTGGGGCTCGGAACCACTCCAGCTGGTATTCATAGGGTTGGGACTGAATTGGCTGTTTCCTGGTGTGTGAGTGGGACTCAGTACCACTCCAGCTAGTATTAATAGAGGCCTGGATTGAGTTGGCTGTTTCCTGGTGTGTGAGTGGGACTCAGTACCACTCCAGCTGGTATTAATAGAAGCCTGGAATGAACTGTCCCTTTCCTGCTGTGTGAATGGGACTCAGTCGCACTGCAGCTTGTATTATTGAGGTCTGGATTGAATTGGTGCTTTCCTGGTGTGTGAGTGGGAGTTAATTCCATTCCAGCTGGTATTATTCGAGGCCTAGATTGAATTGGCCGTTTCCTGGTGTGTGACTGGGGCTCAGAACCACTCCAGCTGGTATTAATAGAGGCCTGGAATGAACTGTCCCTTTCCTGCTGTGTGAATGGGACTCAGTCGCACTGCAGCTTGTATTATTGAGGTCTGGATTGAATTGGCACTTTCCTGGTGTGTGAGTGGGGCTCAGAACCACTCCAGCTGGGATTAAAAGAGGTCTGGACTGAATTCGCTCTTTCCGGGTGTGTGAGGGGGCTCAGTACCATTCCAGCTGGTATTAACAGAGGCCTGGATTGAATTGGCTCTTTCTGGTGTGATTACGTGGGGCTCAGGACCACTCCAACTGGTTAAATAGATGCCTGGAATGAACAGTCCCTTTCCTGCTGTGTGTGTGGGACTCAGTCGCACTCCAGCTGGTATGAATAGAGGTCTGGATTGAATTGGCTGTTTCCTGGTGTGTGAGTGGGGCTCAGTCGCACTCCAGCTGGTATGAATAGAGGTCTGGATTGAATTGGCTGTTTCCTGGTGTGTGAGTGGGGCTCAGTCGCACTCCAGCTGGTATGAATAGAGGTCTGGATTGAATTGGCTGTTTCCTGGTGTGTGAGTGGGGCTCAGGACCACTCCAACTGGTTAAATAGAGGCCTGGAATGAACTGTCCCTTTCCTGCTGTGTGTGTGGGACTCAGTCGCACTCCAGCTGGTATGAATAGAGGTCTGGATTGAATTGGCTGTTTCCTGGTGTGTGAGTGTGACTAAGGGGAAGAGCAGGCAGGGAGCAGATGATGAATATAAAGGGACTGGTGGTCTGAGGTGCATTTGTTTTAATGCAAGAAGTGTAGTAGGTAAGGCAGATAAACTTAGGGCTTTGATTAGTACCTGGGAGTATGATGTTATTGCTATTACTGAGACTTGGTTGAGGGAAGGCCATGATTGGCAACTGAATATCCCAGGATATCGATGCTTCAGGCGGGATAGAGAGGGAGGTAAAAGGGGTTGAGGAGTTGCATTACTGGTCAGAGAGGATATCACAGCTGTGCTGAAGGAGGGCACTGTGGAGGACTCGAGCAGTGAGGCAATATGGACAGAACTCAGAAATAGGAAGGGTGCGGTAACAATGTTGGGGCTGTACTACAGGCCTCCCAACAGCGAGCGTGAGATAGAGGTACAAATATGTAAACAGATTATGGAAAGATGTAGGAGCAACAGGGTGGTGGTGATAGGAGATTTTAATTTTCCCAACATTGACTGGGATTCACTTAATGTTAGAGGTCTCGATGGAGCAGAATTTGTAAGGAGCATCCAGGAGGGTTTTCTAGAGCAGTATGTAAATAGTCCAACTCGGGAAGGGGCCATACTGGACCTGGTGTTGGGGAATGAGCCCGGACAGGTGTTTGAAGTTTCAGTAGGGGACTACTTTGGGAATAGTGATCACAATTCCGTAAGCTTTAAAATACTCATGGACAAAGACGAGAGTGGTCCTAAAGGAAGAGTGCTAAATTGGGGGAAGGCCAACGATACCAAAATTCGGCAGGAGCTGGGGAATGTAGATTGGGAGCAGCTGTTTGAAGGTAAATCCACATGTGATATGTGGGAGGCTTTTAAAGAGAGGTTGATTAGCGTGCAGGAGAGACATGTTCCTGTGAAAATGAGGGATAGAAATGGCAAGATTAGGGAACCATGGATGACAGGTGAAATTGTGAGACTAGCTAAGAGGAAAAAGGAAGCATACATAAGGTCCAGGAGGCTGATGAAAGACGAAGCTTTGAAAGAATATCGGGAATGTCGGACCAATCTGAAACGAGGAATTAAGAGGGCTAAAAGGGGTCATGAAATATCTTTAGCAAACAGGGTTAAGGAAAATCCCAAAGCCTTTTATTCATATATAAGGAGAAAGAGGGTAACTAGAGAAAGGATTGGCCCACTAAAGGACAAAGAAGGAATGTTATGCTTGGACTCAGAGAAAATGGGTGAGATTCTAAACGAGTACTTTGCATCGGTATTCACCGAGGAGAGGGACATGACAGATGTTGAGGTTAGGAACAGATGTTTGATTACTCGAGGTCAAGTCGGCATAAGGAGGGAGGAAGTGTTGGGTATTCTAAAAGGGCATTAAGGTGGACAAGTCCCCAGGTCCGGAGGGATCTATCCCAGGTTTCTGTGGGAAGCGAGAGAGGAAATAGCTGGGGCCTTAACAGATATCTTTGCAGCATCCTTAAACACGGGTGAGGTCCCGGAGGACTGGAGAATTGCTAATGTTGTCCCCTTGTTTAAGAAGGGTAGCAGAGATAATCCAGGTAATTATAGACCAGTGAGCCTGACGTCAGTGGTAGGGAAGCTGCTGGAGAAGATACTGAGGGATAGGATCTATTCCCATTTGGAAGACAATGGGCTTATCAGTGATAGGCAACATGGTTTTGTGCAGGGAAGGTCATGTCTTACCAACTTAATAGAATTCTTTGAGGAAGTGGCAAATTTGATTGATGAGGGAAGGGCTGTAGATGTCATATACATGGACTTCAGTAAGGCGTTTGATAAGGTTCCCCATGGCAGGCTGATGGAGAAAGTGAAGGCGCATGGGGTACAAGGTGTACTAGCTAGATGGATAAAGAACTGGCTGGGCAACAGGAGACAGAGAGTAGCAGTAGAAGGGAGTTTCTCAAAATGGAGACGTGTGACCAGTGGTGTTCCACAGGGATCCGTGCTGGGACCACTGTTGTTTGTGATATACATTAATGATTTGGAGGAAAGTATAGGTGGACTGATTAGCAAGTTTGCAGACGACACTAAGATTGGTGAAGTAGCAGATAGTGAAGGGGACTGTCAGAGAATACAGCAGAATATAGATAGATTGGAGAGTTGGGCAGAGAAATGGCAGATGGAGTTCAATCAGGGCAAATGCGAAGTGATGCATTTTGGAAGATCCAATTCAAGAGTGAACTATACAGTAAATGGAAAAGTCCTGGGGAAAATTGATGTACAGAGAGATTTGGGTGTTCAGGTCCACTGTTCCCTGAAGGTGGCAACGCAGGTAAATAGAGTGGTCAAGAAGGCATACGGCATGCTTTCCTTCATCGGACGGGGTATTGAGTACAAGAGTTGGCAGGTCATGTTACAGTTGTATAGGACTTTGGTTCGGCCACATTTGGAATACTGCGTGCAGTTCTGGTCGCCACATTACCAAAAGGATGTAGATGCTTTGGAAAGGGTGCAGAGGAGGTTGACCAGGATGTTGCCTGGTATGGAGGGCGCTAGCTATGAAGAGAGGTTGAGTAGATTAGGATTATTTTCATTAGCAAGACGGAGGTTGAGGGGGAACCTGATTGAGGTGGACAAAATCATGAGAGGTATAGACAGGGTGGATAGCAAGAAGCTTTTTCCCAGAGTGGGGGTTTCAATTACTAGAGGACACGAGTTCAAAGTGAAAGGGGAAATGTTTAGGGGGGATATGCGTGGAAAGTTCTTTACGCAGAGGGTGGTGGGTGCCTGGAACGCATTGCCAGCGGAGGTGGCAGATGCGGGCACGATGGAGTCTTTTAAGATGTATCAAGACAGATACATGAATGGTCAGGAAGAAAAGAGATACAGACCCTTAGAAAATAGGCAACATGTTTAGAGAGAGGATCTGGATCGGCGCAGGCTTGGAGGGCCGAAGGGCCTGTTCCTGTGCTGTAATTATCTTTGTTCTTTGTTCTTTGTTCTTTGAGTACCACTCCAGCTGCTATTAATGGAGGTCTGGATCGAATTGGCACTTTCCTGATGTGTGAGTGGGGATCAGTTCAACTCCAGCTGGTATTAATAGAGGTCTGGATTCAATTGGCTCTTTCCTGGTGTGTGTGTGGGACTCAGTACCACTCCAGCTGGTATTAATTAGTGGTCTGGATTCAATTGGCTCTTTCCTGGTGTGTGAGTGGGGTTCAGTACCACTCCAGCTGGTATTAATTAGTGGTCTGGATTGAATTGGCTCTTTCCTGGTGTGTGAGTGGGACTCAGTACCACTCCAGCTGCTATTAATGGAGGTCTGGATCGAATTGGCACTTTCCTGATGTGAGTGGGGATCAGTTCAACTCCAGCTTGTATTAATAGAGGCCTGGAATGAACTGTCACTTTCCTGCTGTGTGAGTGGGACTCAGTCGCACTCCAGCTGGTATTACAGAGGTCTGAATTGAATTGGCTCTTTCCTGGTGTGTGAGTGGGACTCAGTCGCACTCCAGCTGGTATTAATTAGTGGTCTGGATTCAATTGGCTCTTTCCTGGTGTGTGAGTGGGACTCAGTACCACTCCAGCTGGTATTAAGAGGTCTGGATTGAATGGGCCTCTTTCCTGGTGTCTGAGTGATCCTCAGTCGCACTCCAGCTGGTATTAATAGAGGCCTGGAATGACCTGTCCCTTTCCTGGTTTGTGAGTGGGACTCTGTCGCACTCCAGCTGGTATTAATAGAGGCCTGGAATGAACTGACCCCTTCATGGCGTGTGAGAGGGACTCAGACGCACACCAGCTGCTATTATGGAGGTCAGGATTGAATTGGCTCTTTCTGGAGTGTGAGATGGAGTTAATTCCACTCCAGCTGGTATGAATAGAGGCCTGAATTGAATGGGCTCTTTCCTGGGGTGTGAGTGGGACTCAGTACCACTCCAGCTGGTATTAATAGAGGCCTGAATTGAATTGGCTCTTTCCTGGGGTGTGAGTGGGACTTAGACGCACACCAGCTGCTATTCTCGAGGTCAGGATTGAATTGGCTGTTTCTGGTGTGTGTGATGGAGTTAATTCCACTCCAGCTGGTATTAATAGAGGCCTGGAATGAACTGCCCTTTCCTGGTTTGTGAGTGGGACTCAGTACCCCTCCAGCTGGTATTAATAGAGGTCTGGATTGAATTGGATCTTTCTGGTGTCTGCGTGGGGCTCAGTACCATTCCTGCTGGTATTAATAGAGGTCTGGATTGAATTGGATCTTTCTGGTGTCTGCGTGGGGCTCAGTACCATTCCTGCTGGTATTAATAGAGGTCTGGATTGAATTGGCTATTTCCTGGTGTGTGAGTGGGAGTTAATTCCACTCCAGCTGGTATTCATAGAGGCCTGGATTGAGCTGGCTGTTTCCTGGTGTGTGAGTGGGGCTCGGAACCACTCCAGCTGGTATTCATAGGGTTGGGACTGAATTGGCTGTTTCCTGGTGTGTGAGTGGGACTCAGTACCACTCCAGCTGGTATTAATAGAGGCCTGGATTGAGTTGGCTGTTTCCTGGTGTGTGAGTGGGACTCAGTACCACTCCAGCTAGTATTAATAGAGACATGGATTGAATTGGCTCTTTTTTGGTGAGTGATTGGGGATTAGTGCCACTCCTGCTGGTATTAAAAGAGGCCTGAATTGAATTGTCTCTTTCCTGGTGTGTGAGTGAGACTCAGTACCACTCCAGCTGGTATTATTAGAGGCCTGGATTGAATTGGCTCTTTGCTGGTGTGTGAGTGGGACTCAGTACCACTCCAGCTGGTATTATAGAGGTCTGGATTGAATTGGCTCTTTCCTGGTGTGTGAGTGGGAGTTAATTCCACTCCAGATGGTATTAATAGAGGCCTGGAATGAACTGTCCCTTTCCTGCTGTGTGCTTGGCGCTCAGTCGCACTCCAGCTGGTATTAATAGAGGTCGGGATTGAATTGGCTCTTAACTGGTGTGTGAGTGGGACTCAGTACCATTCCAGCTGGTATTAATAGGGTTGGGATTGAATTGGCTCTTTCCTGGTGTGTGAGTGGGGCTCAGTAGAACTCCAGCTGGTATTAATAGAGGTCTGGATTGAATTCTCTCTTCCCTGGTGTGTGAGTGGGACTCAGTACCACTCCAGCTGGTATTATTAGAGGCCTGGATTGAATTGGCTCTTTCCTGGTTTGAGAGTGGGACTCAGTACCACTCCAGCTGGTATGAATAGCGGCCTGGATTGAATTGGCTCTTTCCTGGTGCGTGATTGGGACTCCGAACCACTCCAGCTGGTGTTAATACGGTTGGGATTGAATTGGCTCTTTCCTGGTGTGTGAGTGGGACTCAGTACCACTCCAGCTGGTATTAATAGAGGTCAGGATTGAATTGGCTCTTTCCTGGTGAGTGAGTGGGGCTCAGTACCACTCCAGCTGGTATTAATAGAGGCCTGGATTGAATTGACTCTTTCCTGGTGAGTGAGTGGGACTCAGTACCACTCCAGCTGTTATTAATACGGTTGGGATTGAATTGGCTCTTTCCTGGTGTGTGAGTGGGACTCAGTACCACTCCAGCTGGTATTAATAGAGGTCTGGATTGAATTGGCTCTTTCCTGGTGCGTGATTGGGACTCCGAACCACTCCAGCTGGTATTAATACGGTTGGGATTGAATTGGCTCTTTCCTGGTGTGTGAGTGGGACTCAGTACCACTCCAGCTGGTATTAATAGAGGTCAGGATTGAATTGGCTCTTTCCTGGTGAGTGAGTGGGGCTCAGTACCACTCCAGCTGGTATTAATACGGTTGGGATTGAATTGGCTCTTTCCTGGTGTGTGAGTGGGACTCAGTACCACTCCAGCTGGTATTAATAGAGGTCAGGATTGAATTGGCTCTTTCCTGGTGAGTGAGTGGGGCTCAGTACCAATCCAGCTGGTATTAATAGAGGTCTGGATTGAATTGGCTCTTTCCTGGTGTGTGAGTGGGACTCAGTACCACTCCAGCTGGTATTAATAGAGGTCTGGATTGAATTGGCTCTTTCCTGGTGTGTGAGTGGGACTCAGTACCACTCCAGCTGGTATTAATAGGGTTGGGATTGAATTGGCTCTTTCCTGCTGTGTGATTGGGACTCAGTACCACTCCAGCTGGTATTAATAGAGGCCTGGATTGAGTTAGCCACTTCCTGGTGTGTGAGCGGGGCTCAGTTCCACTCCTTCTGCTATTAATAGAGACATGGATTGAATTGGCCCTTTTTTGGTGAGTGAGTGGGGATTAGTGCCACTCCTGCTGGTATTAAAAGAGGCCTAAATTGAATTGTCTCTTTCCTGGTGTGTGAGTGAGACTCAGTACCACTCCAGCTGGTATTAATAGAGGCCTGGATTGAATTGGCTCTTTGCTGGGGAGTGAGTGGGGATCTGTACCACTCCAGCTGGTATTAAAAGAGGTCTGGATTGAATTGGCACTTCTTGATGTGTGTGTGGGACTCAGTACCACTCCAGCTGGTATTAAAAGAGGTCTGGATTGAATTGGCTCTTGCTGGTGCCTGAGGGGGGCTCAGTACCACTCCAGCTGGTATTAAAAGAGGTCTGGATTGAATTGGCCCTACTTGGTGTGTGTGTGGGGCTCAGTACCACTCCAGCTGGTATTAATAGAGGCTTGGATTGAATTGGCTCTTGCTGGTGCCTGAGTGGGGCTCAGTACCATCCTGGTGGTATTATTAGTGGTCTGGATGGAATGGTCTCTTTCCTGGTGCGTCCGTGAGAATCAGTATCACTCCAGCTGGTATTAATAGAGGCCTAGAATGAATTGGCTCTTTCTGGTGTGTGAGTGGGACACAGTGCCAGAACACCCGGTGTTAATAGAGTCCTGGAATGAACTGTCTCTTCTCTGCTGTGTGAGTGGGACTCAGTACCACTCCAAATGTTATTAATAGAGGTCTGGATTGAATTGACTCTTTCCTGGTGAGTGAGTGGGACTCAGTACCACTCCAGCTGTTATTAATAGAGGCCTGCATTGAATTGGCTCCTTCCTGGTGTGTGAGTGGGACTCAGTACCACTCCAGCTGCTATTAATAGATACCTGGATTGAATTGCCTCTTTCCTGGTGTGTGAGTGGCTCTCAGTCCCACTCCAGTCGCTATAGATAGAGGCCTGGATCGAAATGGCTCTTCCCTGGTGTGTGAGTGGGGCTCAGTGCCACTCCAGCTGGTATTAATAGATACCTGGATTGAATTGCCTCTTTCCTGGTGTGTGAGTGGGACTCAGTACCACTCCAGCTGGTATTAATAGAGGCCTGGATTGAATTGGCTCTTTCATGGTTAGTGAGTGGGACTCAGTACCACTCCAGCTGGTATTAATAGAGGTCTGGATTGAATTGGCTCCTTCCTGGTGAGTGAGTGGGACTCAGTACCACTCCAGCTGGTATTAATAGATACCTGGATTGAATTGCCTCTTTCCTGGTGTGTGAGTGGGACTCAGTACCACTCCAGCTGGTATTAATAGAGGCCTGGATTGAATTGGCTCTTTCATGGTTAGTGAGTGGGACTCAGTACCACTCCAGCTGGTATTAATAGAGGTCTGGATTGAATTGGCTCTTTATTGATATGTGTGTGGGACTCAGTACCACTCCAGCTGGTATTAATAGAGGCCTGGATTGAATTGGCTCCTTCCTTGTGAGTGAGTGGGACTCAGTACCACTCCAGCTGGTATTAATAGAGGTCTGGATTGAATTGGCTCTTTCATGGTGTGTGAGTGGGACTCAGTACCACTCCAGCTGGTATTAATAGAGGTCTGGATTGAATTGGCTCTTTATTGATATGTGTGTGGGACTCAGTACCACTCCAGCTGGTATTAATAGAGGCCTGGATTGAATTGGCTCCTTCCTTGTGAGTGAGTGGGACTCAGTACCACTCCAGCTGGTATTAATAGAGGTCTGGATTGAATTGGCTCTTTCTTGATGTGTGAGTGGGACTCAGTACCACTCCAGCTGGTATTAATAGAGGTCTGGATTGAATTGGCTCCTTCCTGGTGTGTGAGTGGGACTCAGTACCACTCCAGCTGGTATTAATAGAGGCCTGGATTGAATTGGCTCCTTCCTGGTGTGTGAGTGGGACTCAGTACCACTCCAGCTGGTATTAATAGAGGTCTGGATTGAATTGGCTCTTGCTGGTGCCTGAGGGGGGCTCAGTACCATCCTGGTGTTATTATTAGTGGTCTGGATGGAATGGTCTCTTTCCTGGTGCGTCCGTGAGAATCAGTACCACTCCAGCTGGTATTAATAGAGGCCTAGAATGAATTGGCTCTTTCTGGTCTGTGAGTGGGACACAGTGCCAGAACACCCGGTGTTAATAGAGTCCTGGAATGAACTGTCTCTTCTCTGCTGTGTGAGTGGGATTCAGTCCCACTCCAAATGTTATTAATAGAGGTCTGGATTGAATTGGCTCCTTCCTGGTGTGTGAGTGGGACTCAGTACCACTCCAGCTGGTATTAATAGAGGCCTGGATTGAATTGGCTCCTTCCTGGTGTGTGAGCGGGGCTCAGAACCACTCCAGCTGGTATAAATAGATACCTGGATTGAATTGCCTCTTTCCTGGTGTGTGAGTGGCTCTCAGAACCACTCCAGCTGGTATTAATTGAGGTCTGAATTTAATTGGCTCTTTCATGGTTCGTGAGTGGGACTCAGTACCACTCCAGCTGGTATGAATAGAGGGCTGGATTGAATTGGCTCTTTCATGGTTAGTGAGTGGGACTCAGTACCACTCCAGCTGGTATGAATAGAGGGCTGGATTGAATTGGCTCCTTCTTGGTGAGTGAGTGGGGCTCAGTACCACTCCAGCTGTTATTAATCGTGGTCTGGATTGAATTGGCTCTTTCCTGGTGTGTGAGTGGGACTCAGTACCACTCCAGCTGGTATTAATAGAGGCTTGGATTGAATTGGCTCTTGCTGGTGCCTGAGGGGGGCTCAGTACCATCCTGCTGGTATTATTAGTGGTCTGGATGGAATGGTCTCTTTCCTGGTGCGTCCGTGAGAATCAGTACCACTCCAGCTGGTATTAATAGAGGCCTCGAATGAATTGGCTCTTTCTGGTGTGTGAGTGGGACACAGTGCCAGAACACCCGGTGTTAATAGAGTCCTGGAATGAACTGTCTCTTCTCTGCTGTGTGAGTGGGATTCAGTCCCACTCCAAATGTTATTAATAGAGGTCTGGATTGAATTGGCTCCTTCCTGGTGAGTGAGTGGGACTCAGTACCACTCCAGCTGCTATTAATAGATACCTGGATTGAATTGCCTCTTTCCTGGTGTGTGAGTGGCTCTCAGTCCCACTCCAGCTGGTATAAATAGAGGCCTGGATTGAATTGGCTCTTTACTGGTGTGTGAGTGGGGCTCAGTACCACTCCAGCTGGTATGAATAGAGGGCTGGATTGAATTGGCACTTTACTGGTGTGTGAGTGGGACTCAATACCACTCCTACTGGTATTGATATAAGCCTCGATTGATATGGCTCTCTCCTGGTGTGAGTGGGACTCACTGCCACTCCAGCTGGTAATAATAGAGGCCTGTAATGAACTGTCCCTTTCCTGCTGTGTGAGTGGGACTCAGTCCCACTCCAGCTGGTATCAATGGCGGTCTGGATTGAATTGGCTGTTTCCTGGTGTGTGTGTGGGACTCAGTACCACTCCAGCTGGTTTTAACAAAGGCCAGTTCGATCTGATGATATGCACTGTTGTCTGTTTGATGTCACCTGCACCGCGGCCATTTTACGTGACATATGGTACGGCCATTTTAAATGATATGCACTGTGGTCTGTTTGATGTCACCGTCACTGCGTCCATTTTAAATGATATGCACTGTGGTCTGTTTGATGTCACCTTCACTGCGGCCATTTTACGTGACATGTGCTGCGGCCATTTTAAATGATATGCTCTGTGATCTGTTTGAATTGAGAGTAATCCACGGGGATCATTTTCAATGTTTTCTGTCCAGGGCAGTGAATGTAACAGATTATAAATGAGAATAAAGTCTCATAAAGGATAATAAATCACAGACAATCATAAATATTATAAAGATTTACAAAGTGAGAGGAAGAATTATAAACAGTTTATAAAGGTTGTAAATGTCAGTAAATGTTTATAAATTATTATAAAGAATTATCAATAATTATCAGGATTCTTTTAGTTTGAAAGGGATTATAAAAGAATCAGAAAGATTCAGACCCCGCCCCCACTCCCGTCACCCTGGAAACAGACCCCGCCCCCACTCCCGTCACCCTGGAAACAGACCCCGCCCCCACTCCCGTCACCCTGGAAACAGACCCCGCCCCCACTCCCGTCACCCTGGAAATAGACCCCGCCCCCACTCCCCGTCACCCTGGAAACAGACTCCGCCCCCACTCCCGTCACCCTGGAAACAGACCCCGCCCCCACTCCCGTCACTCTGGAAACAGACCCCGCCCCCACTCCAGTCACCCTGGAAACAGACCCCGCCCCCACTCCCCGTCACCCTGGAAACAGACCCCGCCCCCACTCCCGTCTCCCTGGAAACAGACCCCGCCCCCACTCCCGTCACTCTGGAAACAGACCCCGCCCCCACTCCCGTCACCCTGGAAACAGACCCCGCCCCCACTCCCCGTCACCCTGGAAACAGACCCCGCCCCCACTCCCGTCACCCTGGAAACAGACCCCGCCCCCACTCCCGTCTCCCTGGAAACAGACCCCGCCCCCACTCCCGTCACTCTGGAAACAGACCCCGCCCCCACACCCGTCACTCTGGAAACAGACCCCGCCCCCACTCCCGTCACCCTGGAAACAGACCCCGCCCCCACTCCCGTCACCCTGGAAACAGACCCCGCCCCCACTCCCGTCACCCTGGAAACAGACCCCGCCCCCACACCCGTCACCTTGGTAACAGACCCCGCCCCCACTCCCGTCACCCTGGAAACAGACCCCGCCCACACTCCCGTCACCCTGGAAACAGACCCCGCCCCCACTCCCGTCACCCTTGAAACAGACCCCGCCCCCACTCCCGTCACCTTGGTAACAGACCCCGCCCCCACTCCCGTCACCTTGGTAACAGACCCCGCCCCCACTCCCGTCACCCTGGTAACAGACCCCGCCCCCACTCCGTCACCTAGGTAACAGACCACGCCCCCACTCACGTCACCTTGGTAACAGACCCCGCCCCCACTCCCGTCACCTTGGTAACAGACCCCGCCCCCACTCCCGTCACCCTGGAAACAGACCCCGCCGCCACTCCCGTCACTCTGGAAACAGACCCCGCCCCCACTCCCGTCACCCTGGAAACAGACCCCGCCCCCACTCCCGTCACCCTGGAAACAGACCCCACCCACATTCCCGTCACTCTGGAAACAGACCCCGCCCCCACTCGCCGTCACCTTGGAAACAGACCCCGCCCCCACTCGCCGTCACTTTGGTAACAGACTCCGCCCCCACTCCCGTCACCTTGGAAACAGACCCCGCCCACACTCGCCGTCACCTTGGAAACAGACCCCGCCCCCACTCGCCGTCACTTTGGTAACAGACCACGCCCCCATTCGCCGTCACTCTGGAAACAGACCCCGCCCCCCACTCCCGTCACCTTGGAAACAGACCCCGCCCCCACTCCCGTCACCTTGGAAACAGACCCCGCCCCCACTCGCCGTCACCTTGGTAACAGACCCCGCCCCCACTCCCGTCACCCTGGAAACAGACCCCGCCCACACTCGCCGTCACCGTGGAAACAGACCCCGCCCCCACTCGCCGTCACCTTGGAAACAGGCCCCTCCCCCGTTCTGTCTCCATGGTGAGAGGCCCCTCCCCCGCTCTGTCTCCATGGTGACAGTCCCCTCCCCCGCTCTGTCTCCATGGTGAGAGGCCCCTCCCCCGCTCTGTCTCCATGGTGACAGTCCCCTCCCCCGCTCTGTCTCCATGGTGACAGTCCCCTCCCCCGCTCTGTCTCCATGGTGACAGGCCCCTCCCCCGCTCTGTCTCCATGGTGACAGGCCCCTCCCCCGCTCTGTCTCCATGGTGACAGTCCCCTCCCCCGCTCTGTCTCCATGGTGAGAGGCCCCTCCCCCGCTCTGTCTCCATGGTGACAGGCCCCTCCCCCGCTCTGTCTCCATGGTGAGAGGCCCCTCCCCCGCTCTGTCTCCATGGTGAGAGGCCCCTCCCCTGCTCTGTCTCCATGGTGACAGTCCCCTCCCCCGCTCTGTCTCCATGGTGACAGGCCCCTCCCCCGCTCTGTCTCCATGGTGACAGGCCCCTCCCCCGCTCTGTCTCCATGGTGACAGGCCCCTCCCCCGCTCTGTCTCCATTGTGACAGTCTCCTCCCCCGCTCTGTCTCCATGGTGACAGGCTCCTCCCCCGCTCTGTCTCCATGGTGACAGTCCCCTCCCCCGCTCTGTCTCCATGGTGACAGGCTCCTCCCCCGCTCTGTCTCCATGGTGACAGTCCCCTCCCCCGCTCTGTCTCCATGGTGACAGTCCCCTCCCCCGCTCTGTCTCCATGGTGACAGTCCCCTCCCCCGCTCTGTCTCCATGGTGACAGGCCCCTCCCCCGCTCTGTCTCCATGGTGAGAGGCCCCTCCCCCGCTCTGTCTCCATGGTGACAGTCCCCTCCCCCGCTCTGTCTCCATGGTGAGAGGCCCCTCCCCCGCTCTGTCTCCATGGTGACAGTCCCCTCCCCCGCTCTGTCTCCATGGTGACAGTCCCCTCCCCCGCTCTGTCTCCATGGTGACAGTCTCCTCCGCCGCTCTGTCTCCATGGTGACAGTCCCCTCCCCCGCTCTGTCTCCATGGTGACAGTCTCCTCCCCCGCTCTGTCTCCATGGTGACAGTCCCCTCCCCCGCTCTGTCTCCATGGTGAGAGGCCCCTCCCCCGCTCTGTCTCCATGGTGACAGGCCCCTCCCCCGCTCTGTCTCCATGGTGACAGTCCCCTCCCCCGCTCTGTCTCCATGGTGACAGGCCCCTCCCCCGCTCTGTCTCCATGGTGACAGGCCCCTCCCCCGCTCTGTCTCCATGGTGACAGTCCCCTCCTCCGCTCTGTCTCCATGGTGACAGTCCCCTCCCCCGCTCTGTCTCCATGGTGACAGTCCCCTCCCCCGCTCTGTCTCCATGGTGACAGTCTCCTCCCCCGCTCTGTCTCCATGGTGACAGGCCCCTCCCCCGCTCTGTCTCCATGGTGAGAGGCCCCTCCCCCGCTCTGTCTCCATGGTGACAGGCCCCTCCCCCTCCTCTGATTATTGAATTAATTTAACAATTGTATTAAAGGGATATTTCAGCACATTCTTCACCTGCTCTCTGAACTGAGTCTGGGTCACGGCGTAAATCACAGTGTTTGTGGAGCAGCTCAGGAGCTGGAGCATGAAGGACAATTCCAGCAGAAACGGAGGGAGAATAACAGACCGATAACCCAAATACCACATCCGGTTATATATCGAACACACCATTAACAGGGCCCACAACAGCATGAAATTCCCAGAGATAACTAACAGTAAAATGATAGATTTCCTTCGACTCTCCATCTCGGGGTCTCTGTGACTCTCTCCACTGCTGTGAGCCCGGAGTCTCCTGCGTCCTCTGCTGCTCACTAAAATGTGTCTGACGGTGAGAGCGTTGAGCAGCAGAATCAGCACAAATGGGACGGCCGGGGTTAGAATGTTGTGGAGGAACTCGATTGTTCCCCAGACACGAGAATTCCGAACATCCATTGTTACATCACAAAACCAGGGATTGTTCACCAGCCAATACCGACCCGTGAACATAAAATACCAGAAGATGTTCTTTAAACAGCTCAGCACACTCACTGTTCCCACAACCACAGCACATGTTTTCTCACTGCAATATTTACTTTTCAGATTCTGACAACAAATGGCCACAAATCGATCAAAGGTGAAAGTGACGGTGAACCAGACAGAACAGTCTGTGACTGTGTAAAGCAGGACGGCGTGGATATTACACACGGGGATGGACCACAGGAACCGAAACTGTTCCCGATAAACAATGGGAATGTGTCTGAATATCAGGTCCAGGATAATGACCAGTAGATCCGCCGCTGACATGGCCACCAGGTACCGAGTGACACATTTGGAGAGACCGCACTTTCCCCGAGACAGGATCCCAATCGTCAGCAAGTTAACTGTGAGGAAGGGAAATAAACAGAGAAATTAGACATCAGACTGGAGCAATGTTACCAGATCTGTGTATGTGTGTGAGTGTCAGAAATAAACAGAGAAATTAGACATCAGACTGGAGCAATGTTACCAGATCTGTGTATGTGTGTGAGTGTCAGAAATAAACAGAGAAATTAGACATCAGACTGCAGCAATGTTACCAGATCTGTGTATGTGTGTGAGTGTTAGAAATAAACAGAGAAATTAGACATCAGACTGCAGCAAAGTTACCAGATCTGTGTATGTGTGTGAGTGTCAGAAATAAACAGAGAAATTAGACATCAGACTGGAGCAATATTACCAGATCTGTGTATGTGTGTGAGTGTCAGAAATAAACATATATATAAGTCTCAGGGTCTGGGCTGTGTGTGTGTGTGTTTGTGTGTGTGTGCATATATATACGTCTCAGTGTCTGGGCTGTGGTATGTGTGTGTGTGTGTGCATATATACAAGTCTCAGTGTCTGGTCTGTGGTGTGTGTGTGTGTGTGTGCGCATATATATAAGTCTCAGTGTCTGGGCTGTGGTCTGTGTGTTTGTGTGTGTGCGTGTGTGTGCATATATATAGGAATAAGTGTCTGGGCTGTGGTGTGAGTGTGTGTGTGTGTGTGTGCATATATACAAGTCTCAGTGTCTGGGCTGTGGTGTGTGTGTGTGTGTGTGTGTGTGTGCATATATATAAGTCTCAGTGTCTGGGCTGTGGTGTGTGTGTGTGTGTGCATATATATAAGTCTCAGTGTCTGGGCTGTGGTGTGTGTGTCAGTGTGTGTGTGCGTGTGTGTGCATATATATAAGTCTCAGTGTCTGGGCTGTGGTGTGTGTGTGTGCATATATATAAGTCTCAGTGTCTGGGCTGTGGTGTGTGTGTGTGTGTGTGTGTGTTTGTGTGCATATATATAAGTCTCAGTGTCTGGGCTGTGGTGTGTGTGTGTGTGTGTGTGTGTGTGTGTGTGTGTGTGTGTGCATATATATAAGTTTCAGTGTCTGGGCTGTGGTGTGTGTGTGTGTGTGTGCATATATATAAGACTCAGTGTCTGGGATGTGGTGTGTGTGTGTGTGTGTGTGTGTGTGTGTGTGTGTGTGTGCATATATATAAGTCTCAGTTTCTGGGCTGTGTGTGTGTGTGTGTGTGTGTGCACATATATAAGTCTCAGTGTCTGGGCTGTGTGTGTGTGTGTGTGTGTGTGTGTGCATATATATAAGTCTCAGTGTCTGGGCTGTGTGTGCGTGTGTGTGTGTGTGTGTGCATATATATAAGTCTCAGTGTCAGGGCTGTGGTGTGTGTGTGTGTGCATATACATAAGTCTCAGTGTCTGGGCTGTGGTGTGTGTGTGTGTGTGTGTGTGTGTGTGTGTGTGTGTGTGTGTGTGTGTGTGTGTGCGCGCATATATATAAGGCTCAGTGTCTGGGCTGTGTGTGTGTGTGTGTGTGTGTGTGTGTGTGTGCATATATATAAGTCTCAGTTTCTGGGCTGTGGTGTGAGTGTGTGTGTGTGTGTGTGTGTGCATATATATAAGTCTCAGTGTCTGGGCTGTGGTGTGTGTGTGTGTGTGTGTGTGTGTGTGTGTGTGTGTGTGTGTGTGTGTGTGTGCATATATATAAGTCTCAGTGTCTGGGCTGTGGTGTGTGTGTCTGTGTGTGTGTGTCTCTGTGTGTGTGTGTGCATATATATAAGTCTCAGTGTCTGGGCTGTGGTGTGAGTGTGTGTGTGTGTGTGCATATATATAAGTCTCAGTGTCTGGGCTGTGGTGTGTGTGTGTGTGTGTGTGTGTGTGTGTGTGTGTGTGTGTGCGTGCATATATATAAGTCTCAGTGTCTGGGCTGTGGCGTGTGTGTGTGTGTGTGTGTGTGTGTGTGTGCATATATATAAGTCTCAGTGTCTGAGCTGTGGTGTGAGTGTGTGTGTGTGTGTGCATATATATAAGTCTCAGTGTCTGGGCTGTGGTGTGAGTGTGTGTGTGTGCATATATATAAGTCTCAGTGTCTGGGCTGTGGTGTGTGTGTGTGTGTGTGCATATATATAAGTCTCAGTGTCTGGGCTGTGGTGTGTGTGTGTGCATATATATAAGTCTCAGTGTCTGGGCTGTGGTTTGAGTGTGTGTGTGTGTGTGTGTGTGTTTGTGTGTGTGCATATATATAAGTCTCAGTGTCTGTGCTGTGGTGTGAGTGTGTGTGTATATATATATAAGTCTCACTGTATGGGCTGTGGTGTGTGTGTATGTGCATATATATAAGTCTCAGTGTCTGGGCTGTGGTGTGTGTGGGTGTGTGTGTGTGTGCATATATATAAGTCTCCGTGTTTGTGTTGTGGTGTGTGTGTGTGTGTGCATATATATAAGTCTCAGTGTCTGGGCTGTGGTGTGTGTGTGTGTGTGTGCAAATATATAAGTCTCAGTGTCTGGGCTGTGGTGTGTGTGTGTG
>NW_027141313.1:190000-192500 GCF_036365525.1 Heterodontus francisci | reverse complement strand
TGGTGTGAGTGTGTGTGTGCATATATATAAGTCTCAGTGTCTGGGCTGTGGTGTGAGTGTGTGTGTGTGCATATATATAAGTCTCAGTGTCTGGGCTGTGGTGAGTGTGTGTGTGTGCATATATATAAGTCTCAGTGTCTGGGCTGTGGTGTGTGTGTGTGTGTGTGTGCATATATATAAGTCTCAGTGTCTGGGCTGTGGTTTGAGTGTGTGTGTGTGTGTGTGTGTGCATATATATAAGTCTCTGTGTCTGTGCTGTGGTGTGAGTGTGTGTGTGTGTGTGTATATATATAAGTCTCACTGTACGGGCTGTGGTGTGTGTGTATGTGCATATATATAAGTCTCAGTGTCTGGGCTGTGGTGTGTGTGGGTGTGTGTGTGTGTGTGTGTGCATATATGTAAGTCTCCGTGTCTGTGTTGTGGTGTGTGTGTGTGTGTGTGTGTGCATATATATAAGTCTCAGTGTCTGGGCTGTGGTGTGTGTGTGTGAGTGTGTGTGTGTGTGTGTGTGTGTGTGTGCACATATACAAGTCTCAGTGTCTGGGCTGTGGTGTGTGTGTGTGTTTTTGTGTGTGTGTGTGTGTGTATATATATAAGTCTCAGTGTCTGGGCTGTGGTGTGTGTGTATGTGCATATATATAAGTCTCAGTGTCTGGGCTGTGGTGTGTGTGGGTGTGTGTGTGTGTGTGTGTGCATATATGTAAATCTCCGTGTCTGTGTTGTGTGTGTGTGTGTGTGTGTGCATATATATAAGACTCAGTGTCTGGGCTGTGGTGTGTGTGTGTGTGTGTGCAAATATATAAGTCTCAGTGTCTGGGCTGTGGTGTGTGTGGGTGTGTGTGTGTGTGTGCATATATATAAGTCTCCGTGTCTGGGTTGTGGGGTGTGTGTGTGTGTGTGTGTGCATATATATAAGTCTCAGTGTCTGGGCTGTGGTGTGTGTGTGTGTGTGTGTGCAAATATATAAGTCTCAGTGTCTCGGCTGTGGTGTGTGTGTGTCTGTGTGCAAATATATAAGTCTCAGTGTCTGGGCTGTGGTCTGTGTGTGTGTGTGTGTGTGTGTGCATATATATAAGTCTCAGTGTCTGGGCTGTGGTGTGTGTGTGTGCATATATATAAGTCTCAGTGTCTGGGCTGTGGTGTGTGTATGTGTGCACATATATAAGTCTCAGTGCCTGTGCTGTGTTGTGAGTGTGTGTGTGTGTGTGCATATATATAAGTCTCAGTGTCTGGGCTGTGGTGTGTGTGTGAGTGTGTGTGTGTGTGTGCATATATATAAGTCTGCGTCTGGGCTGTGGTGTCTGTGTGTGCGCGCATATATTGAAGTCTCAGTGTCTGGGCTGTGGTGCGTGTGTGTGTGTGTGCATATATATAAGTCTCAGTGACTGGGCTGTGGTGTGTGTGTGTGCATTTATATAAGTCTCAGTGTCTGGGCTGTGGTGTGTGTGTGTGCGCAAATATATAAGTCTCAGTGTCTGGGCTGTGGTGTGTGTGTGTGTGTGTGTGTGTGTGATTGTGTGCACATATTTCAGTCTCAGTGTCTGGCTGTGGTGTGTGTGTGTGTGTGTGTGTGTGTGTGTGTGCATATATTTCAGTCTCATTGTCTGGCTGTGGTGTGTGTGTGTGTGTGCATATATATAAGTCTCAGTGTCTGGGCTGTGGTGTGTGTGCGTGTGTGTGCATATATTTCAGTCTCATTGTCTGGCTGTGGTGTGTGTGTGTGTGTGCATATATATAAGTCTCAGTGTCTGGGCTGTGGTGTGTGTGAGTGTGTGTGTGCGTGTGTGTGTGCATATATATAAGTCTCAGTGTCTAGGCTGTGGTGTGAGTGTGTGTGTGTGTGCATATAAATAAGTCTCAGTGTCTAGGCTGTGGTGTGTGTGTGTGTGTGTGTGTGTGTGTGTGTGTGCATATATATAAGTCTCAGTGTCTGGGCTGTGGTGTGTGTGTGAGTGTGTGTGTGTGTGTGTGTGTGTGTGCACATATATAAGTCTCAGTGTCTGGGCTGTGGTGTGTGTGTGTGTGTGTGTGTGTGCATATATATAAGTCTCAGTGTCTGGGCTGTGGTGTGAGTGTGTGTGTGTGTGTGTGCATATATATAAGTCTCAGTGTCTGAGCTGTGGTGTGAGTGTGTGTGTGTGCATATATATATAAGTCTCAGTGTCTGGGCTGTGGTGTGAGTGTGTGTGTGTGCATATATATAAGTCTCAGTGTCTGGGCTGTGGTGAGTGTGTGTGTGTGCATATATATAAGTCTCAGTGTCTGGGCTGTGGTGTGTGTGTGTGTGTGTGTGCATATATATAAGTCTCAGTGTCTGGGCTGTGGTTTGAGTGTGTGTGTGTGTGTGTGTGTGCATATATATAAGTCTCTGTGTCTGTGCTGTGGTGTGAGTGTGTGTGTGTGTGTGTATATATATAAGTCTCACTGTACGGGCTGTGGTGTGTGTGTATGTGCATATATATAAGTCTCAGTGTCTGGGCTGTGGTGTGTGTGGGTGTGT
>NW_027141313.1:165000-170000 GCF_036365525.1 Heterodontus francisci | reverse complement strand
GTCTCAGTGCCTGTGCTGTGTTGTGAGTGTGTGTGTGTGTGTGTGCATATATATAAGTCTCAGTGTCTGGGCTGTGGTGTGTGTGTGAGTGTGTGTGTGTGTGTGCATATATATAAGTCTGCGTCTGGGCTGTGGTGTGTGTGTGTGTGCGCATATATAGAAGTCTCAGTGTCTGGGCTGTGGTGCGTGTGTGTGTGTGTGCATATATATAAGTCTCAGTGACTGGGCTGTGGTGTGTGTGTGTGCATTTATATAAGTCTCAGTGTCTGGGCTGTGGTGTGTGTGTGTGCGCAAACATATAAGTCTCAGTGTCTGGGCTGTGGTGTGTGTGTGTGTGTGTGTGTGATTGTGTGCACATATTTCAGTCTCAGTGTCTGGCTGTGGTGTGTGTGTGTGTGTGTGTGTGTGTGTGTGTGTGTGTGTGTGTGTGTGCATATATTTCAGTCTCATTGTCTGGCTGTGGTGTGTGTGTGTGTGTGCATATATATAAGTCTCAGTGTCTGGGCTGTGGTGTGTGTGTGTGTGTGTGTGCGTGTGTGTGCATATATTTCAGTCTCATTGTCTGGCTGTGGTGTGCGTGTGTGTGTGCATATATATAAGTCTCAGTGTCTGGGCTGTGGTGTGTGTGTGTGTGTGCTTATATATAAGTCTCAGTGTCTGGGCTGTGGTGTGTGTGTGTGTGTGTGCATATATATATATATAAGTCTCAGTGTCTGGGCTGTGGTGTGAGTGTGTGTGTGTGTGTGTGTGTGTGCATATATATAAGTCTCAGTGTCTGGGCTGTGGTGTGTGTGTGTGTGTGTGTGTGTGTGTGTGTGCATATATATAAGTCTCAGTGTCTGGGCTGTGGTGTGCGTGTGTGTGTGTGTGCATATATATAAGTCTCAGTGTCTGGGCTGTGGTGTCAGTGTGTGTGTGTGTGTGTGTGTGTGTGTGTGTGTGTGTGTGTGTGTGTGCATATATATAAGTCTCAGTGTCTGGGCTGTGGTGTGTGTGTCTGTGTGTGTGTGTGTGCATATATATAAGTCTCAGTGTCTGGTCTGTGGTGTGTGTGTGTGTGTGTGTGTGTGTGTGTGTGTGTGTGCATATATATAAGTCTCAGTGTCTGGGCTGTGGTGTGTGTGTGTGCGTGTGTGTGTCTGTGCATGTATATAAGTCTCAGTGTCTGGGCTGTGGTGTGAGTGTGTGTGTGTGTGTGTGTATATATATAAGTCTCAGTGTCTGGGCTGTGGGGTGTGTGTGTGTGTGTGCATATATATAAGCCTCAGTGTCTGGGCTGTGGTGTGTGTGTCTGTGTGTGTGTGTCAATGTGTGTGTGTGTGTGTGTGTGTGTTTGTGCATATATATATGTCTCAGTGTCTGGGCTGTGGTGTGTGTGTGTGTGCATATATATAAGTCTCAGTGTCTGGGCTGTGGTGTGAGTGTGTGTGTGTGTGTGTGTGTGTGTGTGCATATATATAAGTCTCAGTGTTTGGGCTGTGGTGTGAGCGTGTGTGTGTGTATATATATAAGTCTCAGTGTCTGGGCTGTGGTGTGTGTGTGTGCGTGTGTGTGTGTGTGCATATATATAAGTCTCAGTGTCTGGGCTGTGGTGTGTGTGTGTGCGTGTGTGTGTGTGTGCATATATATAAGTCTCAGTGTTTGGGCTGTGGTGTGAGCGTGTGTGTGTGTATATATATAAGTCTCAGTGTCTGGGCTGTGGTGTGTGTGTGTGTGTGTGTGTGTGTGTGTGCATATATATAAGTCTCAGTGTCTGGGCTGTGGTGTGTGTGTGTGTGTGTGTGTGTGTGTGTGTGTGTGCATATATATAAGTCTCAGTGTCTGGGCTGTGGTGTGTGTGTCTGTGTGTGTGTGTCTGTGTGTGTGTGTGTGCATATATATAAGTCTCAGTGTCTGGGCTGTGGTGTGAGTGTGTGTGTGTGTGTGTGTGTGTGTGTGTGTGTGTGTGTGTGTGTGTGTGCATATATATCAGTCTCAGTGTCTGGGCTGTGGTGTGTGTGTGTGTGTGTGTGCATATATATAAGTCTCAGTGTCTGGGCTGTGGTGTGTGTGTGTGTGTGTGTGTGCATATATATAAGTCTCATTGTCTGGGCTGTGGTTTGAGTGTGTGTGTGTGTGTGTGTGTGTGCATATATATAAGTCTCAGTGTCTGTGCTGTGGTGTGAGTGTGTGTGTGTGTGTGTATATATATAAGTCTCACTGTATGGGCTGTGGTGTGTGTGTATGTGCATATATATAAGTCTCAGTGTCTGGGCTGTGGTGTGTGTGGGTGTGTGTGTGTATGTGTGTGTGCATATATGTAAGTCTCCGTGTCTGTGTTGTGGTGTGTGTGTGTGTGTGTGTGTGTGCATATATATAAGTCTCAGTGTCTGGGCTGTGGTGTGTGTGTGTGAGTGTGTGTGTGTGTGTGTGTGTGCACATATACAAGTCTCAGTGTCTGGGCTGTGGTGTGTGTGTGTGTGTGTTTTTGTGTGTGTGTGTGTGTGTATATATATAAGTCTCAGTGTCTGGGCTGTGGTGTGTGTGTATGTGCATATATATAAGTCTCAGTGTCTGGGCTGTGGTGTGTGTGGGTGTGTGTGTGTGTGTGTGTGCATATATGTAAGTCTCCGTGTCTGTGTTGTGTGTGCGTGTGTGTGTGTGTGCATATATATAAGTCTCAGTGTCTGGGCTGTGGTGTGTGTGTGTGTGTGTGCAAATATATAAGTCTCAGTGTCTGGGCTGTGGTGTGTGTGGGTGTGTGTGTGTGTGCATATATATAAGTCTCCGTGTCTGGGTTGTGGGGTGTGTGTGTGTGCATATATATAAGTCTCAGTGTCTGGGCTGTGGTGTGTGTGTGTGTGTGTGTGCAAATATATAAGTCTCAGTGTCTCGGCTGTGGTGTGTGTGTGTCTGTGTGCAAATATATAAGTCTCAGTGTCTGGGCTGTGGTGTGTGTGTGTGTGTGTGTGTGTGTGTGTGTGTGTGCATATATATAAGTCTCAGTGTCTGGGCTGTGGTGTGTGTGTGTGCATATATATAAGTCTCAGTGTCTGGGCTGTGTTGTGAGTGTGTGTGTATGTGTGCACATATATAAGTCTCAGTGCCTGTGCTGTGTTGTGAGTGTGTGTGTGTGTGTGTGCATATATATAAGTCTCAGTGTCTGGGCTGTGGTGTGTGTGTGAGTGTGTGTGTGTGTGTGCATATATATAAGTCTGCGTCTGGGCTGTGGTGTGTGTGTGTGTGCGCATATATAGAAGTCTCAGTGTCTGGGCTGTGGTGCGTGTGTGTGTGTGTGCATATATATAAGTCTCAGTGACTGGGCTGTGGTGTGTGTGTGTGCATTTATATAAGTCTCAGTGTCTGGGCTGTGGTGTGTGTGTGTGCGCAAACATATAAGTCTCAGTGTCTGGGCTGTGGTGTGTGTGTGTGTGTGTGTGTGATTGTGTGCACATATTTCAGTCTCAGTGTCTGGCTGTGTGTGTGTGTGTGTGTGTGTGTGTGTGTGTGTGTGTGTGTGTGCATATATTTCAGTCTCATTGTCTGGCTGTGGTGTGTGTGTGTGTGTGCATATATATAAGTCTCAGTGTCTGGGCTGTGGTGTGTGTGTGTGTGTGTGTGCGTGTGTGTGCATATATTTCAGTCTCATTGTCTGGCTGTGATGTGTGTGTGTGTGTGCATATATATAAGTCTCAGTGTCTGGGCTGTGGTGTGTGTGTGTGTGTGTGCGTGTGTGTGTGCATATATATAAGTCTCAGTGTCTAGGCTGTGGTGTGAGTGTGTGTGTGTGTGCATATATATAAGTCTCAGTGTCTAGGCTGTGGTGTGTTTTTGTGTGTGTGTGTGTGTGTGTGTGTGTGCATATATATAAGTCTCAGTGTCTGGGCTGTGGTGTGTGTGTGTGTGTGTGTGTGTGTGTGTGTGTGTGCATATATATAAGTCTCAGTGTCTGGGCTGTGGTGTGTGTGTGTGTGTGTGTGTGTGAGTGTGTGTGTGCATATGGATAAGTCTCAGTGTCTGGGCTGTGGTGTGAGTGTGTGTGTGTGTATATATATAAGTATCAGTGTCTGGGCTGTGGTGTGTGTGTCTGTGTGTGTGTGTGTGCATATATATAAGTCTCAGTGTCTGGGCTGTGGTGTGTGTGTGTGTGTGTGTGTGTGTGTGTGTGTGTGTGTGCATATATATATAAGTCTCACTGTCTGGGCTGTGGTGTGTGTGTGTGTATGTGTGTGTGTGTGTGTGCATATATATAAGTCTCAGTGTCTGGGCTGTGGTGTGTGTGTGTGCATATATATCAGTCTCACTGTCTGGGCTGTGGTGTGTGTGCGTGTGTGTGTGTGTGTGTGTGTGTGCATATATATAAGTCTCAGTGTTTGGGCTGTGGTGTGAGCGTGTGTGTGTGTATATATATAAGTCTCAGTGTCTGGGCTGTGGTGTGTGTGTGTGCGTGTGTGTGTGTGTGCATATATATAAGTCTCAGTGTCTGGGCTGTGGTGTGTGTGTGTGTGTGTGTGTGTGTGTGTGCATATATATAGGTCTCAGTGTCTGGGCTGTGGTGTGTGTGTGTGTGTGTGTGTGTGTGTGTGTGTGCATATATATAAGTCTCAGTGTCTGGGCTGTGGTGTGTGTGTCTGTGTGTGTGTGTCTGTGTGTGTGTGTGTGCATATATATAAGTCTCAGTGTCTGGGCTGTGGTGTGAGTGTGTGTGTGTGTGTGTGTGTGTGTGTATGTGTGCATATATATCAGTCTCAGTGTCTGGGCTGTGGTGTGTGTGTGTGTGTGTGCATATATATAAGTCTCAGTGTCTGGGCTGTGGTGTGTGTGTGTGTGTGTGTGTGCATATATATAAGTCTCATTGTCTGGGCTGTGGTTTGAGTGTGTGTGTGTGTGTGTGTGTGTGCATATATATAAGTCTCAGTGTCTGTGCTGTGGTGTGAGTGTGTGTGTGTGTGTGTATATATATAAGTCTCACTGTATGGGCTGTGGTGTGTGTGTATGTGCATATATATAAGTCTCAGTGT
>NW_027141313.1:40000-55000 GCF_036365525.1 Heterodontus francisci | reverse complement strand
GTGTGTATATATATATAAGTCTCAGGGCATGGACTGTGGTGTGTGTGTGTGTATATATATAAGTCTCAGGGCCTGGACTGTGGTGAGTGTGTGTATATATATAAGTCTCAGGGTCTGGACTGTGGTGTGTGTGTGTGTGTATATATAACTCTCAGGGCCTGGACTGTGGTGTGTGTGTGTGTATATATATATAAGTCTCAGGGCCTGGACTGTGGTGTGTGTTTGTGTGTATATATATAAGACTCAGGGCCTGGACTGTGGTGTGTGTGTGTATATATATTAGTCTCAGGGCCTGGACTGTGGTGTGTGTGTGTGTATATATATAAGTCTCAGGGCCTGGACTGTGGTGTGTGTGTGTATATATATAAGTCTCAGGGCCTGGACTGTGGTGAGTGTGTGTGTATATATATAAGTCTCAGGGCCTGGACTGTGGTGTGTGTGTGTATATATATAAGTCTCAGGGCCTGGACTGTGGTGTGTGTGTGTATATATATAAGTCTCAGGGCCTGGACTGTGGTGTTTGTGTATATATATAAGTCTCAGGGCCTGGACTGTGGTGTGTGTGTGTGTATATATATAAGTCTCAGGGCCTGGACTGTGGTGTGTGTGTATATATATATAAGTCTCAGGGCATGGACTGTGGTGTGTGTGTGTGTGTATATATAAGTCTCAGGGCCTGGACTGTGGTGTGTGTGTGTGTATATATATATAAGTCTCAGGGCCTGGACTGTGGTGTGTGTTTGTGTGTATATATATAAGTCTCAGGGCCTGGACTGTGGTGTGTGTGTGTATATCTAAGTCTCAGGGCCTGGACTGTGGTGTGTGTGTGTGTATATATATAAGTCTCAGGGCCTGGACTGTGGTGTGTGTGTGTATATATATATAAGTCTCAGGGCATGGACTGTGGTGTGTGTGTATATATATATAAGTCTCAGGGCCTGGACTGTGGTGTGTGTGTATATATATCTAAGTCTCAGGGCCTGGACTGTGGTGTGTGTGTGTGTATATATATAAGTCTCAGGGCATGGACTGTGGTGTGTGTGTATATATATCTAAGTCTCAGGGCCTGGACTGTGGTGTGTGTGTGTGTATATATATAAGTCTCAGGGCATGGACTGTGGTGTGTGTGTATATATATATAAGTCTCAGGGCCTGGACTGTGGTGTGTGTGTATATATATATATAAGTCTCAGGGCATGGACTGTGGTGTGTGTGTATATATATATAAGTCTCAGGGCCTGGACTGTGGTGTGTGTGTGTATATATATATAAGTCTCAGGGCATGGACTGTGGTGTGTGTGTATATATATCTAAGTCTCAGGGCCTGGACTGTGGTGTGTGTGTGTGTATATATATAAGTCTCAGGGCATGGACTGTGGTGTGTGTGTATATATATATAAGTCTCAGGGCCTGGACTGTGGTGTGTGTGTATATATATATAAGTCTCAGGGCCTGGACTGTGGTGTGTGTGTGTATATATATAAGTCTCAGGGCATGGACTGTGGTGTGTGTGTGTGTGTATATATATAAGTCTCAGGGCATGGACTGTGGTGTGTGTGTGTATATATATAAGTCTCAGGGCCTGGACTGTGGTGTGTGTGTGTGTGTATATATATAAGTCTCAGGGCCTGGACTGTGGTGTGAGTGTGTATATATATAAGTCTCAGGGCATGGACTGTGGTGTGTGTTTGTGTGTATATATATAAGTCTCAGGGCATGGACTGTGGTGTGTGTGTGTGTGTATATATATAAGTCTCAGGGCATGGACTGTGGTGTGTGTGTGTATATATATAAGTCTCAGGGCCTGGACTGTGGTGTGTGTGTGTGTATATATAAGTCTCAGGGCCTGGACTGTGGTGTGTGTGTGTATATATATAAGTCTCAGGGCCTGGACTGTGGTGTGTGTGTGTGTATATATAAGTCTCAGGACCTGGACTGTGGTGTGTGTGTGTATATATATAAGTCTCAGGGCCTGGTCTGTGGTGTGTGTGTGTGTATATATATAAGTCTCAGGGCCTGGACTGTGGTGAGTGTGTGTGTATATATATAAGTCTCAGGGCCTGGACTGTGGTGAGTGTGTGTGTATATATATAAGTCTCAGGGCCTGGACTGTGGTGTGTGTGTGTGTATATATATAAGTCTCAGGGCATGGACTGTGGTGTGTGTTTGTGTGTATATATATAAGTCTCAGGGCCTGGACTGTGGTGAGTGTGTGTGTATATATATAAGTCTCAGGGCCTGGACTGTGGTGAGTGTGTGTGTATATATGTAAGTCTCAGGGCCTGGACTGTGGTGTGTGTGTGTGTATATATATAAGTCTCAGGGCATGGACTGTGGTGTGTGTTTGTGTGTATATATATAAGTCTCAGGGCCTGGACTGTGGTGTGTGTGTGTATATATATAAGTCTCAGGGCATGGACTGTGGTGTCTGTGTATATATATATAAGTCTCAGGGCCTGGACTGTGGTGTCTGTGTGTATATATATAAGTCTCAGGGCCTGGACTGTGGTGTGTGTGTGTATATATATAAGTCTCAGGGCCTGGACTGTGGTGTGTGTGTGTGTGTATATATATAACTCTCAGGGCCTGGACTGTGGTGTGTGTGTATATATCTCAGTCTCAGGGCCTGGACTGTGGTGTGTGTGTGTATATATATAAGTCTCAGGGCATGGACTGTGGTGTCTGTGTATATATATATAAGTCTCAGGGCCTGGACTGTGATGTCTGTGTGTATATATATAAGTCTCAGGGCCTGGACTGTGGTGTGTGTTTGTGTGTATATATATAAGTCTCAGGGCATGGACTGTGGTGTGTGTGTGTGTGTATATATATAAGTCTCAGGGCCAGGACTGTGATGTGTGTGTGTGTATATATATAAGTCTCAGGGCATGGACTGTGGTGTCTGTGTAAATATATATAAGTCTCAGGGCCTGGACTGTGGTGTCTGTGTGTATATATATAAGTCTCAGGGCCTGGACTGTGGTGTCTGTGTATATATATATAAGTCTCAGGGCCTGGACTGTGGTGTGTGTTTGTGTGTATATATATAAGTCTCTGGGCCTGGACTGTGGTGTGAGTGTGTGTATATATATAAGTCTCAGGGCCTGGACTGTGATGTGTGTGTGTGTATATATATAAGTCTCAGGGCATGGACTGTGGTGTCTGTGTATATATATATAAGTCTCAGGGCCTGGACTGTGGTGTCTGTGTGTATATATATAAGTCTCAGGGCCTGGACTGTGGTGTCTGTGTGTATATATATAAGTCTCAGGGCCTGGACTGTGGTGTGTGTGTGTGTATATATATAAGTCTCAGGGCCTGGACTGTGGTGAGTGTGTGTGTGTATATATATAAGTATCAGGGCCTGGACTGTGGTGAGTGTGTGTGTATATATATAAGTCTCAGGGCCTGGACTGTGGTGTGTGTTTGTGTCTATATATATATAAGTCTCAGGGCATGGACTGTGGTGTGTGTTTGTGTGTATATATATAAGTCTCAGGGCCTGGACTGTGGTGAGTGTGTGTGTATATATATAAGTCTCAGGGCCTGGACTGTGGTGAGTGTGTGTGAGTATATATATAAGTCTCAGGGCCTGGACTGTGGTGAGTGTGTGTGTGTATATATATAATTCTCAGGGTCTGGACTGTGGTGTGTGTGTGTATATATATAAGTATCAGGGCCTGGACTGTGGTGAGTGTGTGTGTACATATATAAGTCTCAGGGCCTGGACTGTGGTGTGTGTGTGTGTGTATATATATAACTCTCAGGGCCTGGACTGTGGTGTGTGTGTGTGTGTATATATCTCAGTCTCAGGGCCTGGACTGTGGTGTGTGTGTGTATATATATAAGTCTCAGGGCATGGACTGTGGTGTCTGTGTATATATATATAAGTCTCAGGGCCTGGACTGTGATGTCTGTGTGTATATATATAAGTCTCAGGGCCTGGACTGTGGTGTGTGTTTGTGTGTATATATATAAGTCTCAGGGCATGGACTGTGGTGTGTGTGTGTGTGTATATATATAAGTCTCAGGGCCAGGACTGTGATGTGTGTGTGTGTATATATATAAGTCTCAGGGCATGGACTGTGGTGTCTGTGTAAATATATATAAGTCTCAGGGCCTGGACTGTGGTGTCTGTGTGTATATATATAAGTCTCAGGGCCTGGACTGTGGTGTCTGTGTATATATATATAAGTCTCAGGGCCTGGACTGTGGTGTGTGTTTGTGTGTATATATATAAGTCTCAGGGCCTGGACTGTGGTGTGAGTGTGTGTATATATATAAGTCTCAGGGCCTGGACTGTGATGTGTGTGTGTGTATATATATAAGTCTCAGGGCATGGACTGTGGTGTCTGTGTATATATATATAAGTCTCAGGGCCTGGACTGTGGTGTCTGTGTGTATATATATAAGTCTCAGGGCCTGGACTGTGGTGTCTGTGTGTATATATATAAGTCTCAGGGCCTGGACTGTGATGTGTGTGTGTGTATATATATAAGTCTCAGGGCCTGGACTGTGGTGTGTGTGTGTGTGTATATATATAAGTCTCAGGGCCTGGACTGTGGTGAGTGTGTGTGTGTATATATATAAGTATCAGGGCCTGGACTGTGGTGAGTGTGTGTGTATATATATAAGTCTCAGGGCCTGGACTGTGGTGTGTGTTTGTGTCTATATATATATAAGTCTCAGGGCCTGGACTGTGGTGAGTGTGTGTGTATATATATAAGTATCAGGGCCTGGACTGTGGTGAGTGTGTGTGTATATATATAAGTCTCAGGGCCTGGACTGTGGTGAGTGTGTGTGTGTATATATATAAGTCTCAGGGCCTGGACTGTGGTGTGTGTGTGTGTGTATATATATAAGTCTCAGGGCATGGACTGTGGTGTGTGTTTGTGTGTATATATATAAGTCTCAGGGCCTGGACTGTGGTGAGTGTGTGTGTATATATATAAGTCTCAGGGCCTGGACTGTGGTGAGTGTGTGTGAGTATATATATAAGTCTCAGGGCCTGGACTGTGGTGAGTGTGTGTGTGTATATATATAATTCTCAGGGTCTGGACTGTGGTGTGTGTGTGTATATATATAAGTATCAGGGCCTGGACTGTGGTGAGTGTGTGTGTACATATATAAGTCTCAGGGCCTGGACTGTGGTGAGTGTGTGTGTGTATATATATAAGTCTCAGGGCCTGGACTGTGGTGTGTGTGTGTATATATATAAGTCTCAGGGCATGGACTGTGGTGTGAGTTTGTGTGTATATATATAAGTCTCAGGGCCTGGACTGTGGTGAGTGTGTGTGTATATATATAAGTCTCAGGGCCTGGACTATGGTGAGTGTGTGTGTGTATATATATAAGTCTCAGGGCCTGGACTGTGGTGTGTGTGTGTATATATATAAGTCTCAGGGCATGGACTGTGGTGTGTGTTTGTGTGTATATATATAAGTCTCAGGGCCTGGACTGTGGTGTGTGTGTGTATATATATAAGTCTCAGGGCATGGACTGTGGTGTGTGTTTGTGTGTATATATATAAGTCTCAGGGCCTGGACTGTGGTGTGTGTGTATATATATAAGTCTCAGGGCATGGACTGTGGTGTGTGTGTGTATATATATAAGTCTCAGGGCCTGGACTGTGGTGTGTGTGTGTATATATATAAGTCTCAGGGCATGGACTGTGGTGTGTGTGTGTATATATATAAGTCTCAGGGCATGGACTGTGGTGTTTGTGTATATATATAAGTCTCAGGGCCTGGACTGTGGTGTGTGTGTGTATATATATAAGTCTCAGGGCATGGACTGTGGTGTGTGTGTGTATATATATAAGTCTCAGGCCTGGACTGTGGTGTGTGTGTGTATATAGATAAGTCTCAGGGCATGGACTGTGGTGTGTGTGTGTATATATATCAGTCTCAGGGCATGGACTGTGGTGTGTGTGTATATATATATAAGTCTCAGGGCCTGTACTGTGGTGTGTGTGTGTATATATATAAGTCTCAGGGCCTGGACTGTGGTGTGTGTGTGTATATATATAAGTCTCAGGGCATGGACTGTGGTGTGTGTGTGTATATATATAAGTCTCAGGGCATGGACTGTGGTGTGAGTGTGTGTATATATATAAGTCTCAGGGCCTGGACTGTGATGTGTGTGTGTGTATATATATAAGTCTCAGGGCATGGACTGTGGTGTCTGTGTATATATATATAAGTCTCAGGGCCTGGACTGTGGTGTCTGTGTGTATATATATAAGTCTCAGGGCCTGGACTGTGGTGTCTGTGTGTATATATATAAGTCTCAGGGCCTGGACTGTGATGTGTGTGTGTGTATATATATAAGTCTCAGGGCCTGGACTGTGGTGTGTGTGTGTGTGTATATATATAAGTCTCAGGGCCTGGACTGTGGTGAGTGTGTGTGTGTATATATATAAGTATCAGGGCCTGGACTGTGGTGAGTGTGTGTGTATATATATAAGTCTCAGGGCCTGGACTGTGGTGTGTGTTTGTGTCTATATATATATAAGTCTCAGGGCCTGGACTGTGGTGAGTGTGTGTGTATATATATAAGTATCAGGGCCTGGACTGTGGTGAGTGTGTGTGTATATATATAAGTCTCAGGGCCTGGACTGTGGTGAGTGTGTGTGTGTATATATATAAGTCTCAGGGCCTGGACTGTGGTGTGTGTGTGTGTGTATATATATAAGTCTCAGGGCATGGACTGTGGTGTGTGTTTGTGTGTATATATATAAGTCTCAGGGCCTGGACTGTGGTGAGTGTGTATATATATAAGTCTCAGGGCCTGGACTGTGGTGAGTGTGTGTGAGTATATATATAAGTCTCAGGGCCTGGACTGTGGTGAGTGTGTGTGTGTATATATATAATTCTCAGGGCCTGGACTGTGGTGTGTGTGTATATATATAAGTCTCAGGGCCTGGACTGTGGTGAGTGTGTGTGTACATATATAAGTCTCAGGGCCTGGACTGTGGTGAGTGTGTGTGTGTATATATATAAGTCTCAGGGCCTGGACTGTGGTGTGTGTGTGTATATATATAAGTCTCAGGGCATGGACTGTGGTGTGTGTTTGTGTGTATATATATAAGTCTCAGGGCCTGGACTGTGGTGAGTGTGTGTGTATATATATAAGTCTCAGGGCCTGGACTGTGGTGAGTGTGTGTGTGTATATATATAAGTCTCAGGGCCTGGACTGTGGTGTGTGTGTGTATATATATAAGTCTCAGGGCATGGACTGTGGTGTGTGTTTGTGTGTATATATATAAGTCTCAGGGCCTGGACTGTGGTGTGTGTGTGTATATATATAAGTCTCAGGGCATGGACTGTGGTGTGTGTTTGTGTGTATATATATAAGTCTCAGGGCCTGGACTGTGGTGTGTGTGTATATATATAAGTCTCAGGGCATGGACTGTGGTGTGTGTGTGTATATATATAAGTCTCAGGGCCTGGACTGTGGTGTGTGTGTGTATATATATAAGTCTCAGGGCATGGACTGTGGTGTGTGTGTGTATATAAATAAGTCTCAGGGCCTGGACTGTGGTGTGTGTGTGTATATATATAAGTCTCAGGGCATGGACTGTGGTGTGTGTGTGTATATATATAAGTCTCAGGGCATGGACTGTGGTGTTTGTGTATATATATAAGTCTCAGGGCCTGGACTGTGGTGTGTGTGTGTATATATATAAGTCTCAGGGCATGGACTGTGGTGTGTGTGTGTATATATATAAGTCTCAGGCCTGGACTGTGGTGTGTGTGTGTATATAGATAAGTCTCAGGGCATGGACTGTGGTGTGTGTGTGTATATATATCAGTCTCAGGGCATGGACTGTGGTGTGTGTGTATATATATATAAGTCTCAGGGCCTGGACTGTGGTGTGTGTGTGTGTATATATATAAGTCTCAGGGCCTGGACTGTGGTGTGTGTGTGTGTATATATATAAGTCTCAGGGCATGGACTGTGGTGTGTGTGTGTATATATATAAGTCTCAGGGCATGGACTGTGGTGTGTGTGTGTATATATATAAGTCTCAGGGCCTGGACTGTGGTGTGTGTGTGTATATATATAAGTCTCAGGGCATGGACTGTGGTGTGTGTGTGTATATATATAAGTGTCAGGGCATGGACTGTGGTGTGTATGTGTGTATATATATAAGTCTCAGGGCCTGTACTGTGGTGTGTGTGTGTATATATATAAGTCTCAGGGCATGGACTGTGGTGTGTGTTTGTGTGTATATATATAAGTCTCAGGGCATGGACTGTGGTGTGTGTGTGTGTGTATATATATAAGTCTCAGGGCATGGACTGTGGTGTGTGTGTGTATATATATAAGTCTCAGGGCCTGGACTGTGGTGTGTGTGTGTGTATATATAAGTCTCAGGGCCTGGACTGTGGTGTGTGTGTGTATATATATAAGTCTCAGGGCCTGGACTGTGGTGTGTGTGTGTGTATATATAAGTCTCAGGGCCTGGACGGTGGTGTGTGTGTGTATATATATAAGTCTCAGGGCCTGGTCTGTGGTGTGTGTGTGTGTATATATATAAGTCTCAGGGCCTGGACTGTGGTGAGTGTGTGTGTATATATATAAGTCTCAGGGCCTGGACTGTGGTGAGTGTGTGTGTATATATATAAGTCTCAGGGCCTGGACTGTGGTGAGTGTGTGTGTATATATATAAGTCTCAGGGCCCGGACTGTGGTGTGTGTGTGTGTATATATATAAGTCTCAGGGCATGGACTGTGGTGTGTCTTTGTGTGTATATATATAGGTCTCAGGGCCTGGACTGTGGTGAGTGTGTGTGTATATATATATGTCTCAGGGCCTGGACTGTGGTGAGTGTGTGTGTATATATGTAAATCTCAGGGCCTGGACTGTGGTGTGTGTGTGTGTATATATATAAGTCTCAGGGCATGGACTGTGGTGTGTGTTTGTGTGTATATATATAAGTCTCAGGGCCTGGACTGTGGTGTGTGTGTGTATATATATAAGTCTCAGGGCATGGACTGTGGTGTCTGTGTATATATATATAAGTCTCAGGGCCTGGACTGTGGTGTCTGTGTGTATATATATAAGTCTCAGGGCCTGGACTGTGGTGTGTGTGTGTGTGTATATATATAAGTCTCAGGGCCTGGACTGTGGTGTATGTGTGTGTGTATATATATAAGTCTCAGGGCCTGGACTGTGGTGTGTGTGTGTATATATATAAGTCTCAGGGCATGGACTGTGGTGTCTGTGTATATATATATAAGTCTCAGGGCCTGGACTGTGGTGTCTGTGTGTATATATATAAGTCTCAGGGCCTGGACTGTGGTGTGTGTTTGTGTGTATATATATAAGTCTCAGGGCCTGGATTGTGGTGTGTGTGTGTGTGTATATATATAAGTCTCAGGGCCTGGACTGTGATGTGTGTGTGTGTATATATATAAGTCTCAGGGCATGGACTGTGGTGTCTGTGTATATATATATAAGTCTCAGGGCCTGGACTGTGGTGTCTGTGTGTATATATATAAGTCTCAGGGCCTGGACTGTGGTGTCTGTGTGTATATATATAAGTCTCAGGGCCTGGACTGTGGTGTGTGTTTGTGTGTATATATATAAGTCTCAGGGCCTGGACTGTGGTGTGAGTGTGTGTATATATATAAGTCTCAGGGCCTGGACTGTGATGTGTGTGTGTGTATATATATAAGTCTCAGTGCATGGACTGTGGTGACTGTGCATATATATATAAGTCTCAGGGCCTGGACTGTGGTGTCTGTGTGTATATATATAAGTCTCAGGGCCTGGACTGTGGTGTCTGTGTGTATATATATAAGTCTCAGGGCCTGGACTGTGATGTGTGTGTGTGTATATATATAAGTCTCAGGGCCTGGACTGTGGTGTGTGTGTGTGTGTATATATATAAGTCTCATGGCCTGGACTGTGGTGAGTGTGTGTGTGTATATATATAAGTATCAGGGCCTGGACTGTGGTGAGTGTGTGTGTATATATATAAGTCTCAGGGCCTGGACTGTGGTGGGTGTGTGTGTGTATATATATAAGTCTCAGGACCTGGACTGTGGTGTGTGTTTGTGTGTATATATATAAGTCTCAGGGCCTGGACTTTGGTGAGTGTGTGTGTGTATATATATAAGTATCAGGGCCTGGACTGTGGTGAGTGTGTGTGTATATATATAAGTCTCAGGGCCTGGACTGTGGTGTGTGTGTGTATATATATAAGTCTCAGGGCCTGGACTGTGGTGTGTGTATGTATATATATAAGTCTCAGGGCCTGGACTGTGGTGTGTGTGTGTATATATATAAGTCTCAGGGCATGGACTGTGGTGTGTGTGTGTATATATATAAGTCTCAGGGCATGGACTGTGGTGTGTGTTTGTGTGTATATATATAAGTCTCAGGGCCTGGACTGTGGTGAGTGTGTGTGTATATATATAAGTCTCAGGGCCTGGACTGTGGTGAGTGTGTGTGTGTATATATATAAGTCTCAGGGCATGGACTGTGGTGTGTGTTTGTGTGTATATATATAAGTCTCAGGGCCTGGACTGTGGTGTGTGTGTGTATATATATAAGTCTCAGGGCATGGACTGTGGTGTGTGTTTGTGTGTATATATATAAGTCTCAGGGCCTGGACTGTGGTGTGTGTGTATATATTATAAGTCTCAGGGCATGGACTGTGGTGTGTGTGTGTATATATATAAGTCTCAGGGCATGGACTGTGGTGTGTGTGTGTATATATATAAGTCTCAGGGCCTGGACTGTGGTGTGTGTGTGTATATATATAAGTCTCAGGGCATGGACTGTGGTGTGTGTGTGTATATATATAAGTCTCAGGGCCTGGACTGTGGTGTGTGTGTGTATATATATAAGTCTCAGGGCATGGACTGTGGTGTGTGTGTGTATATATATAAGTCTCAGGGCATGGACTGTGGTGTGTGTGTATATATATAAGTCTCAGGGCCTGGACTGTGGTGTGTGTGTGTATATATATAAGTCTCAGGGCATGGACTGTGGTGTGTGTGTGTATATATATAAGTCTCAGGGCCTGGACTGTGGTGTGTGTGTGTATATATATAAGTCTCAGGGCCTGGACTGTGGTGTGTGTGTGTATATAGATAAGTCTCAGGGCATGGACTGTGGTGTGTGTGTGTATATATATAAGTCTCAGGGCATGGACTGTGGTGTGTGTGTATATATATATAAGTCTCAGGGCCTGGACTGTGGTGTGTGTGTGTGTATATATATAAGTCTCAGAGCCTGGACTGTGGTGTGTGTGTGTGTATATATATAAGTCTCAGGGCATGGACTGTGGTGTGTGTGTGTATATATATAAGTCTCAGGGCATGGACTGTGGTGTGTGTGTGTATATATATAAGTCTCAGGGCCTGGACTGTGGTGTGTGTGTGTATATATATAAGTCTCAGGGCATGGACTGTGGTGTGTGTGTGTATATATATAAGTCTCAGGGCATGGACTGTGGTGTGTGTGTGTATATATAAGTCTCAGGGCATGGACTGTGGTGTGTGTGTGTATATATATAAGTCTCAGGGCATGGACTGTGGTGTGTGTTTGTGTGTATATATATAAGTCTCAGGACCTGGACTGTGGTGGGTGTGTGTATATATAAGTCTCAGGGCCTGGACTGTGGTGTGTGTGTATATATATAAGTCTCAGGCCTGGACTGTGGTGTGTGTGTATATATATAAGTCTCAGGGCATGGACTGTGGTGTGTGTTTGTGTATATATATAAGTCTCAGGGCATGGACTGTGGTGAGTGTGTGTATATATATAAGTCTCAGGGCCTGGACTGTGGTGTGTGTGTATATATATATAAGTCTCAGGGCCTGGACTGTGGTGTGTGTGTATATATATATAAGTCTCAGGGCCTGGACTGTGGTGTGTGTGTGTGTATATATATAAGTCACAGGGCATGGACTGTGGTGTGTTTGTGTATATATATAAGTCTCAGGGCATGGACTGTGGTGAGTGTGTGTATATATATAAGTCTCAGGGTCTGGACTGTGGTGTGTGTGTGTGTATATATAAGTCTCAGGTCCTGGACTGTGGTGTGTGTGTGTGTATATATAAGTCTCAGGTCCTGGACTGTGTTGTGTGTGTGTGTATATATAAGTCTCAGGGCCTGGACTGTGGTGTGTGTGTGTGTATATATAAGTCTCAGGTCCTGGACTGTGGTGTGTGTGTGTGTATATATAAGTCTCAGGGCCTGGACTGTGGTGTGTGTGTATATATATAAGTCTCAGGGCCTAGACTGTGGTGTGTGTGTGTATATATATAAGTCTCAGGGCCTGGACTGTGGTGTGTGTGTATATATATATATAAGTCTCAGGGCCTGGACTGTGGTGTGTGTGTATATATATATGTCTCAGGGCCTGGACTGTGGTGTGTGTATGTATATATATAAGTCTCAGGGCATGGACTGTGGTGTGTGTTTGTATATATATAAGTCTCAGGGTCTGGACTGTGGTGTGTGTGTGTATATATATAAGTCTCAGGACCTGGACTGTGGTGTGTGTGTGTGTATATATAAGTCTCAGGGCCTGGACTGTGATGTGTGTGTGTATATATATAAGTCTCAGGGTCTGGACTGTGGTGTGTGTGTGTATATATATAAGTCTCAGGACCTGGACTGTGGTGTGTGTGTGTGTATATATAAGTCTCAGGGCCTGGACTGTGATGTGTGTGTGTATATATAAATAAGTCTCAGGGCCTGGACTGTGGTGTGTGTGTGTATATATATAAGTCTCAGGGCCTGGACTGTGGTGTGTGTGTGTATATATATAAGTCTCAGGGTCTGGACTGTGGTGTGTGTGTGTATATATATAAGTCTCAGGGTCTGGACTGTGGTGTGTGTGTATATATATAAGTCTCAGGGCATGGACTGTGGTGTGTGTGTATATATATAAGTCTCAGGGCATGGACTGTGGTGTGTGTGTGTATATATATAAGTCTCAGGGCCTGGACTGTGGTGAGTGTGTGTATATATATATAAGTCTCAGGGCCTGGACTGTGGTGTGTGTGTGTGTATATATATAAGTCTCAGGGCATGGACTGTGGTGTGTGTGTATATATATAAGTCTCAGGGCATGGACTGTGGTGTGTGTTTGTGTATATATATAAGTCTCAGGGCATGGACTGTGGTGAGTGTGTGTATATATATAAGTCTCAGGGCCTGGACTGTGGTGTGTGTGTATATATATAAATCTCAGGGCATGGACTGTGGTGTGTGTGTATATATATAAGTCTCAGGACCTGGACTGTGGTGTGTGTGTATATATATAAGTCTCAGGGCCTGGACTGTGATGTCTGTGTGTATATATATAAGTCTCAGGGTCTGGACTGTTGTGTGTGTGTGTATATATATGTCTCAGGGCATGGACTGTGGTGAGTGTGTGTATATATATAAGTCTCAGGGCATGGACTGTGGTGTGTGTGTGTATATATATAAGTCTCAGGGTCTGGACTGTGGTGTGTGTGTGTATATATATAAGTCTCAGGGCATGGACTGTGGTGAGTGTGTGTATATATATAAGTCTCAGGGCCTGGACTGTGGTGTGTGTGTATATATATAAGTCTCAGGGCATGGACTGTGGTGTGTGTTTGTATATATATAAGTCTCAGGGCCTGGACTGTGGTGTGTGTGTGTATATATATAAGTCTCAGGGCCTGGACTGTGGTGTGTGTGTATATATATAAGTCTCAGGACCTGGACTGTGGTGTGTGTGTATATATATAAGTCTCAGGGCCTGGACTGTGGTGAGTGTGTGTATATATATAAGTCTCAGGGCCTGGACTGTGGTGTTTGTGTATATATATAAGTCTCAGGACCTGGTCTGTGGTGTGTGTGTATATATATAAGTCTCAGGACCTGGACTGTGGTGTGTGTGTATATATACAAGTCTCAGGGCCTGGACTGTGGTGTGTGTGTATATATATATAAGTCTCAGGGCATGGACTGTGGTGAGTGTGTGTATATATATAAGTCTCAGGGCCTTGACTGTGGTGTGTGTGTATATATATAAGTCTCAGGGCCTGGACTGTGGTGTGTGTGTATATATATAAGTCTCAGGACCTGGACTGTGGTGTGTGTGTATATATATAAGTCTCAGGGCCTGGACTGTGGTGTGTGTGTATATATATATAAGTCTCAGGGCCTGGACTGTGGTGTGTGTGTGTGTATATATATAAGTCTCAGGGCATGGACTGTGGTGTGTGTTTGTGTGTATATATATAAGTCTCAGGACCTGGACTGTGGTGTGTGTGTTTGTATATATATAAGTCTCAGGGCCTGGACTGTGGTGTGTGTGTGTATATATATAAGTCTCAGGGCATGGACTGTGGTGTGTGTGTGTATATATATAAGTCTCAGGGCCTGGACTGTGGTGTTTGTGTATATATATAAGTCTCAGGACCTGGACTGTGGTGTGTGTGTGTGTATATATATAAGTCTCAGGGCCTGGACTGTGGTGTGTGTGTGTATATATATAAGTCTCAGGGCATGGACTGTGGTGTGTGTGTGTATATATATAAGTCTCAGGGCCTGGACTGTGGTGTTTGTGTATATATATAAGTCTCAGGACCTGGACTGTGGTGTGTGTGTGTGTATATACATAAGTCTCAGGGCCTGGACTGTGGTGTGTGTGTGTATATATATAAGTCTCAGGGCATGGACTGTGGTGTGTGTGTGTATATATATAAGTCTCAGGGCCTGGACTGTGGTGTTTGTGTATATATATAAGTCTCAGGACCTGGACTGTGGTGTGTGTGTGTGTATATGTATGTCTCAGGGCCTGGACTGTGGTGTGTGTGTGTATATATATAAGTCTCAGGGCATGGACTGTGGTGTGTGTGTGTATATATATAAGTCTCAGGGCCTGGACTGTGGTGTGTGTATATATATATATAAGTCTCAGGGCATGGACTGTGGTGTGTGTGTATATATATATAAGTCTCAGGGCCTGGACTGTGGTGTGTGTGTGTGTGTATATATGT
>NW_027141313.1:0-35000 GCF_036365525.1 Heterodontus francisci | reverse complement strand
GTGTGTGTGTGTATATATATATAAGTCTCAGGGCCTGGACTGTGGTGTGTGTGTGTGTGTATATATATAAGTCTCAGGGCCTGGACTGTGGTGTGTGTGTGTGTATATATAAGTCTCAGGGCATGGACTGTGGTGTGTGTGTGTATATATATAAGTCTCAGGGCCTGGACTGTGGTGTGTGTGTGTGTATATGTATATAAGTCTCAGGGCCTGGACTGTGGTGTGTGTGTGTGTATATATATAAGTCTCAGGGCATGGACTGTGGTGTGTGTGTGTGTATATATATATAAGTCTCAGGGCCTGGACTGTGGTGTGTGTGTGTGTATATATATATAAGTCTCAGGGCCTGGACTGTGGTGTGTGTGTGTATATATATATAAGTCTCAGGGCCTGGACTGTGGTGTGTGTGTGTGTGTATATATAAGTCTCAGGGCCTGGACTGTGGTGTTTGTATGTATATATATAAGTCTCAGGGCCTGGACTGTGGTGTGTGTATATATATATAAGTCTCAGGGCCTGGACTGTGGTGTGTGTGTATATATATATAAGTCTCAGGGCCTGGACTGTGGTGTGTGTATATATATATATAAGTCTCAGGGCCTGGACTGTGGTGTGTATATATATATATATATATAAGTCTCAGGGCCTGGACTGTTGTGTGTGTGTGTATATAGATAAGTCTCAGGTTCTGGACTGTGGTGTGTGTGTGTGTATATATATATATAAGTCTCAGGGCATGGACTGTGGTGAGTGTGTGTATATATATAAGTCTCAGGGCATGGACTGTGGTGTGTGTGTGTGTCTATATATAAGTCTCAGGGCATGGACTGTGGTGTGTGTGTGTGTCTATATATAAGTCTCAGGGCATGGACTGTGGTGTGTGTGTGTGTATGTATAAGCTCTCAGGGCCTGGACTGTGGTGTGTGTGTGTGGATATATATAAGTCTCAGGGCATGGACTGTGGTGTGTGTGTGTGTCTATATATAAGTCTCAGGGCCTGGACTGTGGTGTGTGTGTGTATATATATATAAGTCTCTGGGCCTGGACTGTGGTGTGTGTGTGTGTGTATATATAAGTCTCAGGGCCTGGACTGTGTTGTGTGTGTGTATATATATAAGTCTCAGGGCCTGGACTGTGGTGTGTGTGTGTGTGTGTGTGTGTGTGCATATATGTAAGTCTCAGGGTCTGGGCTGTGGTGTTTATGTGTGTGTGTGTGTGTGCATATATATACTCTCAGGGTCTGGGCTTTGTGTGTGTGTATGTGTGTGCATGTATATAAGTGTGAGGCCCTGGACTGTGGTGTGTGTGTGTGATATATATATATATATATATATATATATATATGTCTCATGGTCTGGACTGTGTGGTGTGTGTGCATATATATAATTCTCAGGGCCTGGGCTGTGGTGTGTGTGTGTGTGTGTGTGTGTGTGTGTGTGTGTGTGTGTGTGTGTGTGTGTGTGTGTGTGTGTGTGTGTGCATATATATAAGTGTCAGTGTCTAGGCTTTGTGTGTGTGTGTGTGTATTTATGTGTGTGCATGTGTATAAGTCTCAGGGCCTGGGCTGTGGTGTGTGTGTGTGTGTGTGTGTGTGTGTGTGTGTGTGTGTGTGTGTGTGTGTGTGTGTGTGTGTGTGTGTGTGTGTGTGTGCATTTATTTCAGTCTCAGGGTCTGGGCTGTGGTGTGTCCATGGAGACTGACATTAATTACAGTCTCTGCTTCTCTCTCCACAGATGCTGCCAGACCTGCCGAGTATTTCCAGCATTTCTTGTTTTTACTTCAGATTTCCAGCATCCGCAGTATTTTGCTTTTATTATAACAATTACCCTTTGTTTCCTGCCACTGAGCCCATTTTGTATTTTTGGGTGAACAAGTTTCTCCTCAACTCCCCGCTAATCCTTCTACCAAGCACTTTAAGTCACTGCCCCCTAGTCACTGATCTCTCTGCGAAGGTGAATAGACTCTTCACCTCCACTCTATCCAGGCCCCACAAAATTATGTCCATTTCAATCGGATCTCCCTTCAGCCTTCACTGTTCTAAGTAGAATAGTCCCAGCCGATCTCATCTTTCTTCAGAGCTGCATTTTTCCAGTCCTTGTAAATCTCCTCAGTCGCCTCTCTCATGCAATTACATCCTTTGTGTAATGAGGTGACCAGAACTTCACACAGTACTCAGGTTGTGGCCTAACCAATGATTTATACAGTTCTAGTTTAACCTCCCTGCTCTTGTATTCTATACCTCAGCTAATAAGGGAAAGGATTCCATATGCCTTCTTAACCACCTTATCGACCTGACCTGCTACCTTCAGGGATCAGTGGACATTGACTCCAAGGTCCCTCACTTGCTCTACACTTCTCAGTATTTTCCGATTGATCGTCTATCCCTTTGCCTTGTCTGACCTCCTCAATTACATCGTCTCATACTTAACCAGGTTGAATTCCATTTGACACTTTTCTGCCATCAATATTTTCGAGCAGCCGACAGCTATCCTCCTCGCTATCTACTGCACGAATAATCTGTGTACCATCTGCACACATCTTGATCATGCCCCCGACATTTACGTTCAAATTGTTAATATACACCACAAAAAGCAGGGGACCCAGTACTGAGCCCTGTAGAACGCCACTGGAAACAGACCTCAAGTCAGTAAATCACCCGTCAACAAACAGCCTTTGTTTCCTGTCACTGAGCCAATTTTGTATCCAGTTTGCTGCAGTTCCCTGGATTCCATGGGATTTTATTTGTTTTAACTAGTCTGCCACATGGGACCTTGTCAAAAGCCTTGCCAAAATCCATGTAGACCATATCATCAGCACTACCCTCATCTATCATCCTTACTACGTTGTCGAAAAATTCAATCAAGTTGGTCAAACAATATCTTCCCTTATCAAATCCATGCTGACTGTCCTTGATTGACCTGAGCCTTTCTAAGTGACAGTTTATCCTGTCTCACAGAATAGATTCCAATAATTTGCCCACTACTGAGTTTACACTGACTGGTCTGCAATTATTCGGTCTATCCGTTGCTCCCTTTTTAAAGAGGTACAATGTTAACAGTTCACCAATCCTCTGGCACTACACCTGTATCCAGTGCGGACTGGAAAATGATGGTCAGACCCTCTGCTATTTCCTCTCTCACTTCATTTGACAGCCTGGAATACATTTCACCTGGCCCTGGTGATTTATCAACTTTCAAGGATGCTAATCCCATTAATACTTCCTCTCTCCCTATGTATATCAGATCCAATAATTCACTCTCCTCCTCCTTAACCACAATATCTGCATCGTTCCCCTCTTTTGTTAAGACAGATCCAAAGTATTCATGAAGAACCATACCAACATCTTCCTCCCCTACTCGTGTATATCCATTTATGTATATAGAATTTCAAAAGGCCTGTGATCAAATGACATTTCATAGACTTGTTATGACATGGATTTATGTGACAGTGATAGTGTGGATATTTCATAGACTTGTTATGACATGGATTAATGTGACAGTGATAGTGTGGATATGACACTGACTGAGGGACAGAAAACAGAGAGAAGTGGTGAACAGTGATTGTTCAGACTGGAGGTGGAGGGGAGAATACAGTACTGTTTCTCAGGGTTCGATTCATTCTGCGTGATATCAAGAAACGATTGAAGGCACTTGATACTGCAAAGGCTATGGGCCCTGACAATATTCCTGAAATAGTACTGAATACCTGTGCTCCAGAACTTCTGTTCCCCCATCAAACTGTTCCAGTACAGCTACAACATTGGCCTCTATCCTGCAATGTGGAAAATTGCCCAGGTATGTCCTGCACACAAAAAGCAGGACAAGTCCAACCCGGCCAATTACCGCCCCATCAGCCTACTCTCAATCATCAGTAAGGTGATGGAAGGTGTCAACGACAATGCTACCAAACAGCACTTGCTTAGCAATAACCTGCTCAGTGACGCTCAGTTTGGTTTCCGCCAGGGTCGCACAGCTCCTGACCTCATGACAGTCTTGGTGCAAACATGGACAAAGGAGCTGAATTCAATAGGTGAGGTATGAGTGACTGCCCTTGACACCAAGGCAGCATTTGACTGAGTATGGCATCAAGGAGCCCGAGCAAAAATGGAGTCAGTGGGAATCAGGTGGAAAACTCTCTGCTAGTTGGAGTCATACCTAGCACAAAGGAAGATGGTTGTGGTTGTTGCAGGTCAATCAGCTCAGCTCCAGGACATCACTGCAGGAGTTCCTCAGTGTTGTGTCCCAGGCCCAACCATCTTCAGCTGCTTCATCAATGACCTTCCTTTAATGATAAGGTCAGATGTGGGGATGTTCGCTGATGATTGCACAATTTTCAGCACCATTTGTGACTCCTCAAATATTGAAGCAGTCCGTGTAGAAATGCAGCAAGACTTGGACAATGTCAAGGTTTGGGCTGATAATTGGCAAGTATCGTTCACTCTGCACAAGCGCCAGTCAATGACGGTCTCCGACAAGAGATAATCTAATCATCCCCCTTGACATTCAATGATATTACCATAGCTGAATCCCCCATTATCGCATCTTAGGGGCTACCATTGACCAGATACTGAACAGGAGTAGCCATATAAATACCATGGCTAAAAGAGCAGGTCATCGGCGAGGAATCCTGAGGCGAGTAACTCACCTCCTGACTCACCAAAGCCAGTCCACCATCTATAAGGCACAAGTCAGGAGTGTGATGGAATATTCTCTGCTTGCCTGGATGGGTGCAGCTCCAAAAACACTCAAGAAGCTCGACACCATCCAGGACAAAGCAGCACTTGATTGGCACCCCATCCACAACATTCACTATCTTCACCACCAACGCAAAGAGGCAGCAGTGTGTACCATCTACAAGATGCACTGCAGCAACGCACCAAGTCTACTTAGACAGCATCTTCCAAACACACAACCTCTATCACATAGAAGGACAAGGGCAGCAGATGTATGGAAACACCAGCACCTGCAAGTTCCCCTCGAAGCCAGACATCATCCTGACTTGGAACTATATCACTGTTCCTTCACTGTCACTGGGTCAAAATACTGGAACTCCTTCCTAACAGAACTGTGGGTGTACCTACCCCACGTGGACTGCAGTGGTTCATGAAGGCAGCTCACCATCACCTTCTCAAGGACAATTAGGGATGGACAATAAATGCTGGCTTATCCAGCGATGTCCACATCCCATGAATGAATAAAAAAAGATGCCAGAGAACTGGAGGGCTGTAAATGTTACACCCTGTTTAAAAAAGGAGAGGTTGGATAAGCCCTGTAACTATCAGTCCAATGCTGATTCTTGGAAAATTGTTGAGGCCATAACCCAGCACAAAAATATTTCTTGCTTGTAAAATCATGTCTTAATAAATGGCAAGTAGCACGGATAGCTTCATGGAAAATCATTTCTGATCATCTTGATAGTTTGTTGACATATTGTGAGTGTTAACGAGGATAGCGTGTTTCGTGTGATAGAATCATAGAATCGTAGAAAATTTAAGGCACAGAAAGAGGCCAATTGGCCCATCGTGTCTGTGCCAGCTGAAAAATTATCCACCTATTCTAATCCAGCATTTGATCCCTAGCCCTGCAGATTATGACATTTGAGGTTCACATCCAGGCTTTTTTTGAATGAGTGGAGGGTTTCTGCCTCAACCATCCTTTCAGGAAGTGAATTCCAGACCCTCACTAAAAGCAGGGGACCCAGTCCCGAGCCCCGTGGAAAACCACGGGAAAGTCCTCCAGTCAATACCCGTCAATAATTACCCTTTGTTTCCTGTCACTGAGGCAATTTTGTATTTCTGGGTGAACATGTTTTTCCTCGACTCCCTTCTGATATTTCTACCAATCACTTTAAATCTATGTCCCCCAGTCACTGATCTTTCTGATAATGTGAATAGACCCTTCATCTCCACTCTGTCCAGGCCCCGCAAAATGTTGTTCATTTCAATTAGATCGCCCCTCAGCCTTCTCTGTTCCATGGAGAACAACCCCAGCCTTTCCAATACTTCCTCTTAGCTGCATTTTTCCAGTCCTGGCAACATCCTCGTAAATCACCTGTGAACCCTCTCTAGTGCAATTACATCCTTTCTGTTACCAGAACTGCACACAGTATTCAAGTTGTGGCCTAACCAATGATTTATACAGTTCCAGCATAACCTCCCAGCTCTTTCATTCTATACCTCGGTTGATAAAGGAAAGGATTCCATATGCCTTCTTAACTGCCTTATTGACCTGTCCTGCTATCTTCAGGGATCTGTGGGCATTCGCTCCAAAGTCCCTTACTTCCTCTACACTTCTCAGTATTGTCCTAGTAATCGTGTATTCCTTTGCTTGTTTGAGCTCCCCAATAGCATCACCTCAGACTTAACCAGGTCGAATCCCATTTTTCTGCCCATCTGACCAGACCGTCAATATCTTCCTGCAGCCTACAGCTATCCTTCTCGCTATCCACCGCATGGCCAATCTTTGTGTCGTCTGCAAAAGTCTTGATCATACCCACTACATTTACGTCTAAATCTTTAATATCGACCGCAAAAAGCAGGGGACCCATTACTGAGCCCTGTGGAATGACACTGGAAACAGTCCTCCAGTCGCAAAAATATTTGTCAATAAATTACCCTTTGTTTCCTGCCACTGAGCCAATTTTGTATCCGCCTTGCTGCATTTCTCTGGACGCCATGGGATTTTATTTTTTGAACCAATCTTTCAGGTGGGAGCTTGTCAGAAGCCTTGCTAAAATCCATGTAGACCACATCAACTGCACTCCCCTCATCTATATTCCCTGTAATATCTTCAAAAAATTCGATCAATTTGGTTAAACAAGAGCGTCCCTTAACAAATCCATGCTGACTATCCTTGATAAACCTGTGCCTTTCTAAATGACAGTTTATCCCGTCTCTCAGAATAGATTCCAATAATTTGCCCACTACTGAGGTTAGACTGACTGGCCTGTAATTATTCAGACTATCCTTCGCTCCCTTTTTAAACAGAGGTACAATGTTAGCAATTCTCCAATACTCCGGCACCACTACTGTATCTAGTGAGATTGGGAAATGATGGTGGGCAGACCCTCTGCTATTTCCTCTCTTACTTCTTTGAACAGCCTGGGGTACATTTCATCCGGCTCTGGTGATGTTTCAAATTTCAAGGATGCTAATCCCATTAATACTTCCTCTCTCCCTGTATTTATTATATCCAATAATTCACACTTTTCCTCCTGAACGACAATATCTAAATCCCCCCTCTTTTCTGAAGACATACGCAAAGTGCTGAATAAAGAACCAGTCCAATATCTTCCACCCTTATACAAAGGTTACCTTTCTGATCTATTATGGGTCCTACTCTCCCCTTAGTTATCCTCTTACTCTTAATGTATTGAGAAAACATCTTTGGGTTCACCTTGATTTTACTTGCCAATATTCTTTCATACCCTCTCTTTCCTTTCCTATTTTCCTTTTTGATTTGACCCCTCCACTTTCTATACTCCTCTCGGCTTTCTGCAGTATTGAGTTCTCAGTGTCGGACATAAGCTTTGCTTTTCTGCGTTATCCTACCCTGTCGGCTCCTTGACATCCATGGTACTCGAGATTTGGCCGCCTCACCCTTTTTCTTTGTGGGAACATGTTTATCTTGAACCTCTGGAATCTCCCCTTTGAATGCCTCCCACTGCTCTGAGACTGAATTACCTTCAAACAGCTGTTTCCTCAGTTGAACAGCCTGGGGTACAACTTTCCCCATTGAGAACTCTAACTGCTGATATATCTCTTGTCCTGTCCCATAATTCAGATAAAACTAACTGAATTATGATAACTCCCACCAAAATGCTCCCCGACTGTCACTCCTCCACCTGCCCATCTTCATTTCCTAAAACAATGTCTAAAAACGCACCCTCTCTTGTTGAACTTGTTACATCCTGGTCAAAAACGTTCTCCTGAATGCACCTCAAGATTTCTGCTCCCTCAATTCTTTTCATACTAAAATTATCGCAGTTAATATTGGGGTAATGAAAATCCCCTCCTATTCCTGTCCGATTGTTCTTGCACTTCTCAGAGTCTTGCCTACATATCCGATCTTCTATCTCCCTCTAACTATTTGGCTGTCGGGATCACATTCCCAGCAGTGTGATTGTCCCTTTCTGGTTCCTTAGCTCAATCCATATGGTCTCATTTGATGAACCTTCCAACATATCATCCCTCCTCACAGCTGCAATAGATTCCTTGACCGAAATTGCCACTTCCCCTCCGTTCTTATCCCCCTCCCTATCGTGTCTGAAAACCCTGTAACCAGGAACGTTGAGCTGCCATTCCTGTCCCTCCTTAAGCCATGTTTCTGTAATAGCTATGATATCATACTGCGACCTGTCTATCTGTGCCCTCAGCTCATCTACTTTATTTGCTATACTCCTTGCATTGAAATAGATACCCTTGAGCACTGCCAACCTCTTTTAAAAAATAATTCTAACCCTCTTTTCCTCTGTCTCCTGGACTCATCCATTAATTTTCTGCCTTCTATTTTCGTTTCAGGTTTTGTCCCTACTGATTCTACCCTCAGGTCCCCATCCCCCTGCAAAACTAGTTTAAACCCTCCCCGACAGCACTCGCAAAACGTTCTGCAAGTAACCCAGTCCCGTCTCCGATCAGGTGCAACCAGTCCGGCCTGTACAGGTCCCATCTAATCCAAAGCTGGTCCCAATGTCCCAGGAATCTGAAGCTCTCCCTCCTGCACCATCTTCCCAGCCACACATTCATCTGTCTTCGTTTTCTATTTCTATACTCAGTTGTGCATGGCACTGGGAGTAATCCAGAAGTTACCACTTTGAGGTCCTGCTGGCCTATTTCTTCCCTAGCTCCATAAATTCTGACTGCAGGACGACATTCCTCTTTCTACCTTTGTCGCTGGTTCCGATGTGGACCATGACAGCTGGCTGTTCACCTTCTCCTTCAAGATGCTCTGCAGTCGCTCAGTGACATCCTTGTCCCTGGAACCAGACAAGCATGACACCATCCTCGATTCACGTCTGTGGCCACATAAACGCCTGCCTGTTCCCCTGACTATTGATCACTATGGCTCTTCCAGTCATCCCTCGACCCCGCTCTGCAGCTCAGCCACACGTGTTGACACGGACGTGGCTCTGGCTGCACTCCCCAGGTGAAGCATCACTTTCCTCACTATTCTGAACTGAATACCTGTTGGAGAGTGAGATGCACTCAAGGGTTTGCAGCACTACCTGCCTGATTCTTTTGGACTGTCTGGGGATCACCCATTCCCTCTCTCCCTGCATAATTTTCAGCAGTTGGGTGACCACATCAAAAACATGCTAAAGCTGAATAAACTGGTGTATTAGAAGGAAGAATGTGCAGCGTTGATGGAAGAAGACAGGGAATGGGATTAGGAATTGCTCATTCGGAGAGGCGATGCAGACACGTCGGACTGAATAGTTCCTTTTGTGCTGTAATAACACAGTGATGGGGCGTCTCAGATGGGAGTAATGGTGGAGAATGGGGGATCCGTGTTGGGAAAGGGAAGTTGTCCTATGGGAACCGGAATCTTAGCAGGGAATGTCCGACAGCCTGTCTGGGTCGAAGGCATCCAGGAAGTATCCTCCCTGCCTCCTCCTCCTCCTGAGGTAGCCTGCGGATTCCTGGTGCCAATGCCTGTGTCCTCATGATGGTGATGATATGAAGGGTGCATCAGAACAGCATGAACTTGGACACCTGCTCCAGTGTGTACTGGAGGGCTCCCCCCGAGCGGTTCAGACGTCGGAAGCATTGCTTCATCACACCGATGGCCAGTTCCACCATGTTCCTGGTGACTTCATTGCTCACGTCATACACATGTTAATTGTGTGAGGTTGGTTGGTGGTGGGATGTGGTTTGGGGGTGTAGAAACACGAGCTGTGTCTAGAGGGGGTTTTCTTTGTCTCCGAGGAGTCGCATTCTGGTTCTGCATGGAGACCCGCAGTGTTGGGACTGCTTCAGAATGAAGGTATGGTGGCTGCTGCCAGGATAGAGGACATTCACCAACATGACGGACTGGACATGCTCAGACACCAACTGTGCATTAATGGAGTGAGAGTTCTTTCAGTTCCTGTACCTCTCCCCGTTGACATGGGGGCCCCTCAGAGCCACGGACACCATCAGGATTCCCGCTATCCTGACAAATCCACGGGGTCTCTCATCGTGCTTCTCCCTGCTGAGGGAGAAAATGATGACAAAGATGGCCACCCTCACCTCCCAGAATTATAAATGGACAATACACAGGCCTGGTAACTACTGGTCAGTTAGTTTAAAATCAGTTGTGAGGAAGGTTTTAGAAACAATAATCAGGGAAAAAGGACGACACACACTTGGAGAGGTTGAGTTAATTAAGGAGTGTCAGCACGGATTTCTAAAAGGCAGATTATGCTTGATGGGCTAATTGAATTTATTTCGATGATCTGAGAAGGTTGATGAAGGGAATGTGGTGGATGTTGTCTACATGGATTTTATGAAAGTATTTGATAGAGAACCAAACAAAAGTTTGGTTAACAAAATTGAAGCTCATGGAATAGCATCCAATTGGATCAAAAATTGTGCAAAGGAGAGCAAAAAGAGAAATGTGTTAAATGGTTGTTTTTCAGACTGGAAGATGGTAGACAGTTATTTTCCCCAAGGGTCAGTGTTAGGACCACAGTTTTTCTTTTGCTTTATATATAAGTGACATGGTTCTTGGAATACAAAGTAGAATTTCACAGTTTTCTGATGATACCAATCTTGGAGGAGTGGTAAACAGTGAGGATGTTACAAACTGCCTGCAACAGGATATAGATAGGCTAGCAGAATGGACAGAGAAGTGGCAGGTGGAATTTAATACAGAGGAGTGTGAGCTGATGCATTTTGTCAGAAGGAATAGGAAGGCAATATAGACTTAATGACACAGTTCTAAAGATTGTGCAGGAACAGAGGGACTTGTGGCTCCAAATGCATTGATCTGTGAAGGTGGCAGGACAAATTAGGAGAATGTTTGGCAAAACATATCAGATCTTGGGCTTCATCATGAGGGGCAAAGATGCAAAAGCAGGGAAATTATGCTGAAACTTTATAAAGATTTGGTTAGGCCCCAACTAGAGAACTATGTCCAGTTCTGGTCACCACACTCGGAAGGATGTGAAGGTCCCTGAGAGAGTGCGGAGGAGATTTAACAGAATGGTTCCAGGGATGGGGGTTTAGTTACAAAGTGAGTTTGGAGAAGATGGAGTTGTTCTCCCTGGAGTAAAGGAATTTGAGAGAGATTTGATAGAGGTGTACAAGATTATGATAGGCTAAGATAAGATAGACAAGGAAAAACTGTTCCCATGAACTGATGAAACACGGACCAGGGGACACAGATGGAAGGTTTTGGGTAAGAGATGTAGGGGAATATGAGGAAGAACTTTTTTACACAGTGGATGTTAATGAGCTGGAACTCACTGCCCATGAGGGTTGTGGAAGCCGAGACAATCAATGATTTCAAAAGGAAACTGAATGAAGTTAACTTACAGGTATATGAGGAATGAGCTGGGAGTGGCACTGACTGGATTACTCCAGCGAGAGATGGCCTCCTTTTGTGTTGTGCATGACTCTACGACTCCATTGATTTCTACGAGACTATGCTGTATGTGTCTACTTCTCCTGCCTGGAAAGATCCAGATATATAGACTTTCAATGAAACTGACCTTAACGGCCACTGACAGCTCCGTCCTCACCCTGGCGTGAGGCTACAGGTCGTGTTACAGGAGGTGACACAACTCTGCGACCACCTCCTTATTGAATCAGAGTCACCTCACACACTGCTCTTGGGTTAATTGTAGGTAGGAAAAGAGCTCTTGGAAAACCCGGGGTGGGTAGGGAAGAGTCCCTCCTCCATCTTTACAGAGCTTCCGCTCTCTGCAGTCTCTGCTCCATTTGTGGGTCATGTTACAGATACAGAGACACTGTAACTACAGTCCCCATACCTCTGACAGAGTTGAGTCACCAAATCCTCTGTCCTCCCTGAATGTCTGCAGCAGCTCACAACACAACCTCTAGAAACCCATCCACAACACCTGCACTGACTTTACAATAGCAGAAGTAAGTCAAAAGCCCCTCACCTGTAGGTCGGATGCCTGGTCCTTTTAAATAACACTAGAGGGGATTCATTGTGATGCTAAATGTATATTCAGCTGACAGTGACTAACACAAGCAGTCAGTGGTCATGCCGAGACCTGATTTCAAAGACGTACTCAAAGCTGTCTGGTTGGGACATTGAAGTCACATTCAAAACTATCCTCACATGAGTATCACAAACATAGTATGACACGCTGGAGCCCTGTCCAGCATGGGGCACTGTGCTGACCACTCGAGAGCCCTGTTCAGCATGGGGCACTGTGCTGACCATACTAGAGCCCTGTTCAGCATGGGGCACTGTGCTGACCATACTAGAGCCCTGTCCAGCATGAGGCACAGGGCTGACCATACTAGAGCCCTGTCCAGCATGGGGCACTGTGCAGACCATACTAGAGCCCTGTCCAGCATGGGGCATTGTGCTGACCATACTAGAGCCCTGTCCAGCATGAGGCACTGTGCTGACCATACTAGAGCCCTGTCCAGCATGGGGAACTGTGCTGAACATACTAGAGCCCTGTCCAGCATGAGGCACTGGGCTGACCACACTAGAGCCCTGTCCAGCATGGGGCATTCTGCTGACCACTCTAGAGCCCTGTCCAGCATGGGGCACTGTGCTGACCACTCTGGAGCCCTGTCCAGCATGGGGCATTGTGCTGACCACTCTAGAGCCCTGTCCAGCATGGGGCTCTGTGCTGATAATACAAGAGCCCTGTCCAGCATGAGGCACTGTGCTGACCATACTAGAGCCCTGTCCAGCATGAGGCATTGTGCTGACCATACTAGAGCCCTGTCCAGCATGGGGCATTGTGCTGACCATACTAAAGCCCTATCCAGCATGAGGCACTGTGCTGACCATACTAGATCCCTGACCAGCATGAGGCATTGTGCTGACCATACTGAAGCCCTGTCCAGCATGGGGCATTGTGCTGACCATACTAGAGCCCTGTCCAGCATGGGGCTCTGTGCTGATAATACTAGAGCCCTGTCCAGCATGGGGCATTGTGCTGACCATACTAGAGCCCTGTCCAGCATGAGGCACAGGGCTGACCATACTAGAGCCCTGTCCAGCATGGGGCACTGTGCTGACCATACTAGAGCCCTGTCCAGCATGGGGCATTGTGCTGACCATACTAGAGCCCTGTCCAGCATGAGGCACTGTGCTGACCATACTAGAGCCCTGTCCAGCATGGGGAACTGTGCTGACCATACTAGAGCCCTGTCCAGCATGAGGCACTGGGCTGACCACACTAGAGCCCTGTCCAGCATGGGGCATTCTGCTGACCACTCTAGAGCCCTGTCCAGCATGGGGCACTGTGCTGACCACTCTGGAGCCCTGTCCAGCATGGGGCAATGTGCTGACCACTCTAGAGCCCTGTCCAGCATGGGGCTCTGTGCTGATAATACAAGAGCCCTGTCCAGCATGAGGCACTGTGCTGACCATACTAGAGCCCTGTCCAGCATGAGGCATTGTGCTGACCATACTAGAGCCCTGTCCAGCATGGGGCATTGTGCTGACCATACTAAAGCCCTATCCAGCATGAGGCACTGTGCTGACCATACTAGATCCCTGACCAGCATGAGGCATTGTGCTGACCATACTGAAGCCCTGTCCAGCATGGGGCATTGTGCTGACCATACTAGAGCCCTGTCCAGCATGGGGCTCTGTGCTGATAATACTAGAGCCCTGTCCAGCATGACGCACTGGGCTGACCGCACTCGAGCCCTGTCCACCATGGGGCATTGTGCTGACCACTCTAGAGCCCTGTCCAGTATGGGGCTCTGTGCTGATAATACTAGAGCCCTGTCCAGCATGAGGCACAGTGCTGACCATACTAGAGCCCTGTCCAGCATGGGGCACTGTGCTGACCATACTAAAGCCCTGTCCAGCATGGGGCATTGTGCTGACCACACTAGAGCCCTGTCCAGCATGGGGCACTGTGCGGACCACACTAGAGCTCTGTCCAGCATGGGGCATTGTGCTGATAATACTCGAGCCCTGTCCAGCATGGGGCACTGGGCTGACCACACTAGAGCCCTGCCCAGCATGGGGCATTGTGCTGACCACAATAGAGCCCTTTCCAGCATGGGGCACTGTGCTGACCACACTAGAGCCCTGTGCAGCATGGGGCACTGTGCTGACCATACTAGAGCCCTGTCCAGCATGGGGCATTGTGCTGACCATACTAGAGCCCTGTCCAGCATGGGGCATTGTGCTGACCATACTAGAGCCCTGTCCAGCATGGGGCACTGTGCTGATAATACTAGAGCCCTGTCCAGCATGGGGCACTGTGCTGACCACACTAGAGCTCTGTCCAGCATGGGGCATTGTGCTGATAATACTCGAGCCCTGTCCAGCATGGGGCACTGGGCTGACCACACTAGAGCCCTGTCCAGAATGGGGCATTGTGCTGACCACAATAGAGCCCTTTCCAGCATGGGGCACTGTGCTGACCACACTAGAGCCCTGTCCAGCATGGGGCACTGTGCTGACCATACTAGAGCCCTGTCCAGCATGGGGCATTGTGCTGACCATACTACAGCCCTGTCCAGCATGGGGCACTGTGCTGATAATACTAGAGCCCTGTCCAGCATGGGGCACTGTGCTGACCATACTAGAGCTCTGTCCAGCATGGGGCACTGTGCTGATAATACTAGAGCCCTGTCCAGCATGGGGCACTGTGCTGATAATACTAGAGCCCTGTCCAGCATGGGGCATTGTGCTGACCATACTAGAGCCCTGTCCAGCATGGGGCACTGTGCTGATAATACTAGAGCCCTGTCCAGCATGGGGCATTGTGCTGACCATACTAGAGCCCTGTCCAGCATGGGGCATTGTGCTGACCATACTAGAGCCCTGTACAGCATGGGGCATTGTGCTGACCATACTAGAGCTCTGTCCAGCATGGGGCATTGTGCTGACCACACTAGAGCCCTGTCCAGCATGGGGCATTGAGCTGATAATACTAGAGCCCTGTCCAGCATGGGGCATTGTGCTGACCACACTAGAGTCCTGTCCAGCATGGGGCATTGTGCTGACCACACTAGAGTCCTGTCCAGCATGGGGCATTGTGCTGGTAATACTAGAGCCCTGTCCAGCATGGGGCACTGTGCTGACCACACTAGAGCCCTGTCCAGCATGGGGCATTGTGCTGATAATACTAGAGCTCTGTCCAGCATGGGGCACTGTGCTGACCACACTAGAGCCCTGTCCAGCATGGGGCATTGTGCTGGTAATACTAGAGCCCTGTCCAGCATGGGGCATTGTGCTGATAATACTAGAGCTCTGTCCAGCATGGGGCACTGTGCTGATAATACTAGAGCCCTGTCCAGCATGGGGCATTGAGCTGACCACACTAGAGTCCTGTCCAGCATGGGGCATTGTGCTGGTAATACTAGAGCCCTGTCCAGCATGGGGCATTGTGCTGACCATACTAGAGCCCTGTCCAGCATGGGGCATTGTGCTGACCATACTAGAGCCCTGTCCAGCATGGGGCATTGTGCTGACCATACTAGAGCCTTGTCCAGCATGGGGCATTGTGCTGACCATACAAGAGCCCTGTCCAGCATGGGGCATTGTGCTGACCATACTAGAGACCTGTCCAGCATGGGGCATTGTGCTGACCATACTCGGGCCCTGTCCAGCATGGGGCATTGTGCTGACCACACTAGAGCCCTGTCCAGCATGGGGCATTGTGGTGACCATACTGGAGCCCTGTCCAGCATGGGGCATTGTGCTGACCACACTAGAGCCCTGTCCAGCATGGGGCATTGTGGTGACCATACTGGAGCCCTGTCCAGCATGGGGCATTGTGCTGACCATACAAGAGCCCTGTCCAGCATGGGGCATTGTGCTGACCATACTAGAGACCTGTCCAGCATGGGGCATTGTGCTGACCATACTCGGGCCCTGTCCAGCATGGGGCATTGTGCTGACCACACTAGAGCCCTGTCCAGCATGGGGCATTGTGGTGACCATACTGGAGCCCTGTCCAGCATGGGGCATTGTGCTGACCACACTAGAGCCCTGTCCAGCATGGGGCATTGTGGTGACCATACTGGAGCCATGTCCAGCATGGGGCATTGTGCTGACCATACTAGAGCTCTGTCCAGCATGGGGCATTGTGCTGACCATACTAAAGCCCTGTCCAGCATGGGGCATTGTGCTGACCATACTAGAGCTCTGTCCAGCATGGGGCATTGTGCTGAGCATACTAGAGCTCTGTCCAGCATGGGGCATTTTGCTGACCATACTAGAGCTCTGTCCAGCATGGGGCACTGTGCTGACCATACTGGAGCCCTGTCCAGCATGGGGCATTGTGCTGACCATACTAGAGCTCTGTCCAGCATGGGGCACTGTGCTGACCATACTAGAGCCCTGTCCAGCATGGGGCACTGTGCTGACCATACTAGAGCTCTGTCCAGCATGGGGCATTGTGCTGACCATACTAGAGCCCTGTCCAGCATGGGGCATTGTGCTGACCATATTAGAGTTCTGTCCAGCATGGGGCATTGTGCTGACCATACTAGAGCTCTGTCCAGCATGGGGCATTGTGCTGATAATACTAGAGCTCTGTCCAGCATGGGGCACTTTGCTGACCATACTAGAGCTCTATCCAGCATGGGGCATTGTGCTGACCATACTAGAGCATTGTCCAGCATGGGCATTGTGCTGACCATACTCGAGCCCTGTCCAGCATGGGGCATTGTGCTGACCATATTAGAGCATTGTCCAGCATGGGGCATTGTGCTGACCATAGTAGAGCCCTGTCCAGCATGGGGCATTGTGCTGACCATACTAGAGCCCTGTCCAGCATGGGGCATTGTGCTGACCATACTAGAGCCTTGTCCACCATTGGGCACTGTGCTGACCACACAAGTGTACTGCCCACCATGGGACACTGTGCTGACCACACTAGAAGTGGCCGGCTGTGTGGTTCGCATCATTTTATGGGTCCCATCTTCTGCACCCTGAGCAACAGTGGGTTCTGTGGAGTTGAAAATCGTGGCTAGGAACAGATACAGAGAGAAAGAAATTCACTTTAAAAAGAGAATTGAGAAAAGATTGAAGGCATATTATTTGCAGAAATATGGGAAATGCACAAGAGAATGGGACTAATGGAGTGGTGAGGCCATGGAGGGATTCAGACTCAAGAATGAGAATATTAAAATTAAGGTGCTGCCAAACCGTGAGCCATTGTAGATCAGTGAGCACAGGGGTGATGGGTGATCGGGATTTGGTGTGAGTTAGGATACAGGCAGCAGAGTTCTGGATGGGCTGTGGTTTATGGAGGTTTATAACTGGGAGGGTGACCAGGAGAGATTCGGAATCGTCAAGTGTGGATTTAACAAAGGCACATATGAGGGTTTATGCAGCAGATGGGCTGAGGCAGAAGTGGAGACGGGTGATATTACTCAGGTGGTAGTAGACAGGGTTGGTGATGGAGAGAATTTGGAGATGAACTCAAGTAAGGTAAAAATAGAACACAGAGGTTGTAAACTGTCTGGTTCAGCCTCAGGATCGGGTATGTGGTTCACAGATAGGGGATGGAGTTTGTGATGGAGACCAAAGGACCAATGACACTGTCTTCTCTCTTCCCACAATTTACGTTCCAGAACAGTATTTCAGTAAACAGGGTTTACAGATCTCCTAGCTGGAAATAGAGACAGTATCAGCAGCAAAGAGGAGAGAGTAAATTACAAGAACTGAAATACCGTTAGCAGTGGTTTATACAGCTGATTTCTGGAGATAGAGATTCAGCAGAAATAACAACAGCAGCAAGGAGGGCAGAGGAAATTACAGGAGCAGTAATGCAGTTAAACATGGTTAATCAAGGTAATTACTGGAGATATTCACCGGGATTAACAACAGCAGCAAGGTTGGTAGAGTAAATTACAGGAATATAATACAGTTAAACATGGTTTAAGGAATAAATACCTGGAAACAGATACTAACCAGGGACACCAACAAGACCGTGGATGGGATAATAAATGTATTGAGCAATCCGAAGTGCGAGGTCGATGCGAAAGTCTAATGAGAACCGATCATAATGTGTAGAAAGATCGTGAAGTTCCGAGGATAAACTCTTGCTCATTGTTGTAACATTCCAATCTATTGTTCTCAGATTCTGACCCATTGTTATCAGATTCTGACCCATTGTTCTCAGATTCTGACCCATTGTTCTCAGACTCTGACCCATTGTTCTCAGACTCTGACCCATTGTTATCAGATTCTGACCCATTGTTCTCAGATTCTGACCCATTGTTCTCAGATTCTGACCCATTGTTATCAGATTCTGACCCATTGTTCTCAGACTCTGACCCATTGTTCTCAGATTCTGACCCATTGTTCTCAGATTCTGACCCATTGTTCTCAGATTCTGACCCATTGTTCTCAGATTCTGACCCATTGTTCTCAGACTCTGACCCATTGTTCTCAGACTCTGACCCATTGTTCTCAGACTCTGACCCATTGTTCTCAGATTCTGACCCATTGTTCTCAGATTCTGACCCATTGTTCTCAGACTCTGACCCATTGTTCTCAGATTCTGACCCATTGTTCTCAGATTCTGACCCATTGTTCTCAGACTCTGACCCATTGTGCTCAGACTCTGACCCATTGTTCTCAGATTCTGACCCATTGTTCTCAGACTCTGACCCATTGTTCTCAGATTCTGACCCATTGTTCTCAGATTCTGACCCATTGTTCTCAGATTCTGACCCATTGTTCTCAGACTCTGACCCATTGTTCTCAGATTCTGACCCATTGTTCTCAGATTCTGACCCATTGTTCTCAGATTCTGACCCATTGTTCTCAGACTCTGACCCATTGTGCTCAGACTCTGACCCATTGTTCTCAGATTCTGACCCATTGTTCTCAGACTCTGACCCATTGTTCTCAGATTCTGACCCATTGTTCTCAGATTCTGACCCATTGTTCTCAGACTCTGACCCATTGTTCTCAGATTCTGACCCATTGTTCTCAGATTCTGACCCATTGTTCTCAGATTCTGACCCATTGTTATCAGATTCTGACCCATTGTTCTCAGAATCTGACCCATTGTTATCAGATTCTGACCCATTGTTCTCAGATTCTGACCCATTGTTCTCAGATTCTGACCAATTGTTCTCAGATTCTGACCCATTGTTATCAGACTCTGACCCATTGTTCTCAGACTCTGACCCATTGTTCTCAGACTCTGACCCATTGTTCTCAGATTCTGACCCATTGTTCTCAGATTCTGACCAATTGTTCTCAGATTCTGACCAATTGTTCTCAGATTCTGACCCATTGTTCTCAGATTCTGACCAATTGTTCTCAGATTCTGACCCATTGTTCTCAGATTCTGACCCATTGTTCTCAGATTCTGACCAATTGTTCTCAGATTCTGACCCATTGTTATCAGACTCTGATCCATTGTTCTCAGACTCTGACCCATTGTTCTCAGACTCTGACCCATTGTTCTCAGACTCTGACCCATTGTTCTCAGATTCTGACCCATTGTTCTCAGATTCTGACCCATTGTTCTCAGATTCTGACCCATTGTTCTCAGATTCTGACCCATTGTTCTCAGATTCTGACCCATTGTTCTCAGATTCTGACCCATTGTTCTCAGATTCTGACCCATTGTTCTCAGATTCTGACCCATTGTTCTCAGATTCTGACCCATTGTTCTCAGATTCTGACCCATTGTTCTCAGATTCTGTCCCATTGTTCTCAGATTCTGACCCATTGTTCTCAGATTCTGACCCATTGTTCTCAGACTCTGACCCATTGTTCTCAGATTCTGACCCATTGTTCTCAGATTCTGACCCATTGTTCTCAGATTCTGACCCATTGTTCTCAGACTCTGACCCATTGTGCTCAGACTCTGACCCATTGTTCTCAGATTCTGACCCATTGTTCTCAGATTCTGACCCATTGTTATCAGATTCTGACCCATTGTTCTCAGAATCTGACCCATTGTTATCAGATTCTGACCCATTGTTCTCAGATTCTGACCCATTGTTCTCAGATTCTGACCAATTGTTCTCAGATTCTGACCCATTGTTCTCAGACTCTGACCCATTGTTCTCAGACTCTGACCCATTGTTCTCAGATTCTGACCCATTGTTCTCAGATTCTGACCCATTGTTCTCAGATTCTGACCCATTGTTCTCAGATTCTGACCCATTGTTCTCAGATTCTGACCCATTGTTCTCAGATTCTGACCCATTGTTCTCAGATTCTGACCCATTGTTATCAGATTCTGACCCATTGTTCTCAGACTCTGACCCATTGTTCTCAGACTCTGACCCATTGTTCTCAGATTCTGACCCATTGTTCTCAGATTCTGACCCATTGTTCTCAGACTCTGACCCATTGTTCTCAGACTCTGACCCATTGTTCTCAGACTCTGACCCATTGTTCTCAGATTCTGACCCATTGTTCTCAGATTCTGACCCATTGTTCTCAGATTCTGACCCATTGTTCTCAGATTCTGACCCATTGTTCTCAGACTCTGACCCATTGTTCTCAGATTCTGACCCATTGTTCTCAGATTCTGACCCATTGTTCTCAGACTCTGACCCATTGTTCTCAGATTCTGACCCATTGTTCTCAGACTCTGACCCATTGTTCTCAGATTCTGACCCATTGTTCTCAGACTCTGACCCATTGTTCTCAGATTCTGACCCATTGTTCTCAGACTCTGACCCATTGTTCTCAGATTCTGACCCATTGTTCTCAGATTCTGACCCATTGTTCTCAGATTCTGACCCATTGTTCTCAGATTCTGACCCATTGTTCTCAGATTCTGACCCATTGTTCTCAGATTCTGATCCATTGTTCTCAGACTCTGACCCATTGTTCTCAGACTCTGACCCATTGTTCTCAGACTCTGACACATTGTTCTCAGATTCTGACCCATTGTTCTCAGATTCTGACCCATTGTTATCAGATTCTGACCCATTGTTCTCAGACTCTGACCCATTGTTCTCAGACTCTGACCCATTGTTATCAGATTCTGACCCATTGTTCTCAGATTCTGTCCCATTGTTCTCAGACTCTGACCCTTTGTTCTCAGATTCTGACCCATTGTTCTCAGATTCTGACCCATTGTTCTCAGATTCTGACCCATTGTTCTCAGATTCTGACCCATTGTTCTCAGAATCTGACCCATTGTTCTCAGATTCTGATCCATTGTTCTCAGACTCTGACCCATTGTTCTCAGACTCTGACCCATTGTTCTCAGATTCTGACCCATTGTTCTCAGATTCTGACCCATTGGTCTCAGATTCTGACCCATTGTTCTCAGATTCTGACCCATTGTTATCAGATTCTGACCCATTGTTCTCAGACTCTGACCCATTGTTCTCAGACTCTGACCCATTGTTCTCAGATTCTGACCCATTGTTCTCAGATTCTGACCCATTGTTCTCAGACTCTGACCCATTGTTCTCAGACTCTGACCCATTGTTCTCAGATTCTGACCCATTGTTCTCAGATTCTGACCCATTGTTCTCAGATTATGATCCATTGTTCTCAGATTCTGACCCATTGTTCTCAGATTCTGACCCATTGTTCTCAGATTCTGACCCATTGTTCTCAGATTCTGACCCATTGTTCTCAGATTCTGACCCATTGTTATCAGATTCTGACCCATTGTTCTCAGACTCTGACCCATTGTTCTCAGACTCTGACCCATTGTTCTCAGATTCTGACCCATTGTTCTCAGATTCTGACCCATTGTTCTCAGATTCTGACCCATTGTTCTCAGATTCTGACCCATTGTTCTCAGATTCTGACCCATTGTTCTCAGACTCTGACCCATTGTTCTCAGATTCTGACCCATTGTTCTCAGACTCTGACCCATTGTTCTCAGATTCTGACCCATTGTTCTCAGATTCTGACCCATTGTTCTCAGATTCTGACCCATTGTTCTCAGATTCTGACCCATTGTTCTCAGACTCTGACCCTTTGTTCTCAGACTCTGACCCATTGTTCTCAGACTCTGACCCATTGTTCTCAGATTCTGACCCATTGTTCTCAGACTCTGACCCATTGTTCTCAGACTCTGACCCATTGTTCTCAGACTCTGACCCATTGTTCTCAGATTCTGACCCATTGTTCTCAGATTCTGACCCATTGTTCTCAGATTCTGACCCATTGTTCTCAGATTCTGACCCATTGTTCTCAGACTCTGACCCATTGTTCTCAGATTCTGACCCATTGTTCTCAGATTCTGACCCATTGTTCTCAGATTCTGACCCATTGTTCTCAGATTCTGACCCATTGTTCTCAGATTCTGACCCATTGTTCTCAGATTCTGACCCATTGTTCTCAGATTCTGACCCATTGTTATCAGATTCTGACCCATTGTTCTCAGACTCTGACCCATTGTTCTCAGACTCTGACCCATTGTTCTCAGATTCTGACCCATTGTTCTCAGATTCTGACCCATTGTTCTCAGACTCTGACCCATTGTTCTCAGACTCTGACCCATTGTTCTCAGACTCTGACCCATTGTTCTCAGATTCTGACCCATTGTTCTCAGATTCTGACCCATTGTTCTCAGATTCTGACCCATTGTTCTCAGATTCTGACCCATTGTTCTCAGACTCTGACCCATTGTTCTCAGATTCTGACCCATTGTTCTCAGATTCTGACCCATTGTTCTCAGACTCTGACCCATTGTTCTCAGATTCTGACCCATTGTTCTCAGACTCTGACCCATTGTTCTCAGATTCTGACCTATTGTTCTCAGACTCTGACCCATTGTTCTCAGATTCTGACCCATTGTTCTCAGACTCTGACCCATTGTTCTCAGATTCTGACCCATTGTTCTCAGATTCTGACCCATTGTTCTCAGATTCTGACCCATTGTTCTCAGATTCTGACCCATTGTTCTCAGATTCTGACCCATTGTTCTCAGATTCTGATCCATTGTTCTCAGACTCTGACCCACTGTTCTCAGACTCTGACCCATTGTTCTCAGACTCTGACACATTGTTCTCAGATTCTGACCCATTGTTCTCAGATTCTGACCCATTGTTATCAGATTCTGACCCATTGTTCTCAGACTCTGACCCATTGTTCTCAGACTCTGACCCATTGTTATCAGATTCTGACCCATTGTTCTCAGATTCTGTCCCATTGTTCTCAGACTCTGACCCTTTGTTCTCAGATTCTGACCCATTGTTCTCAGATTCTGACCCATTGTTCTCAGATTCTGACCCATTGTTCTCAGATTCTGACCCATTGTTCTCAGAATCTGACCCATTGTTCTCAGATTCTGATCCATTGTTCTCAGACTCTGACCCATTGTTCTCAGACTCTGACCCATTGTTCTCAGATTCTGACCCATTGTTCTCAGATTCTGACCCATTGTTCTCAGATTCTGACCCATTGTTCTCAGATTCTGACCCATTGTTATCAGATTCTGACCCATTGTTCTCAGACTCTGACCCATTGTTCTCAGACTCTGACCCATTGTTCTCAGATTCTGACCCATTGTTCTCAGATTCTGACCCATTGTTCTCAGACTCTGACCCATTGTTCTCAGACTCTGACCCATTGTTCTCAGACTCTGACCCATTGTTCTCAGATTCTGACCCATTGTTCTCAGATTCTGACCCATTGTTCTCAGATTCTGATCCATTGTTCTCAGATTCTGACCCATTGTTCTCAGATTCTGACCCATTGTTCTCAGATTCTGACCCATTGTTCTCAGACTCTGACCCATTGTTCTCAGATTCTGACCCATTGTTCTCAGACTCTGACCCATTGTTCTCAGATTCTGACCCATTGTTCTCAGACTCTGACCCATTGTTCTCAGATTCTGACCCATTGTTCTCAGATTCTGACCCATTGTTCTCAGATTCTGACCCATTGTTCTCAGATTCTGACCCATTGTTCTCAGACTCTGACCCTTTGTTCTCAGACTCTGACCCATTGTTCTCAGACTCTGACCCATTGTTCTCAGATTCTGACCCATTGTTCTCAGACTCTGACCCATTGTTCTCAGACTCTGACCCATTGTTCTCAGACTCTGACCCATTGTTCTCAGATTCTGACCCATTGTTCTCAGATTCTGACCCATTGTTCTCAGATTCTGACCCATTGTTCTCAGATTCTGACCCATTGTTCTCAGATTCTGACCCATTGTTCTCAGACTCTGACCCATTGTTCTCAGATTCTGACACATTGTTCTCAGATTCTGACCCATTGTTCTCAGATTCTGACCCATTGTTCTCAGACTCTGACCCATTGTTCTCAGACTCTGACCCATTGTTCTCAGATTCTGACCCATTGTTCTCAGACTCTGACCCATTGTTCTCAGACTCTGACCCATTGTTCTCAGATTCTGACCCATTGTTCTCAGACTCTGACCCATTGTTCTCAGACTCTGACCCATTGTTCTCAGACTCTGACCCATTGTTCTCAGATTCTGACACATTGTTCTCAGATTCTGACCCATTGTTCTCAGATTCTGACCCATTGTTCTCAGACTCTGACCCATTGTTCTCAGATTCTGACCCATTGTTCTCAGATTCTGACCCATTGTACTCAGATTCTGACCCATTGTTCTCAGATTCTGACCCATTGTTCTCAGATTCTGACCCATTGTTCTCAGATTCTGACCCATTGTTCTCAGACTCTGACCCATTGTTCTCAGACTCTGACCCATTGTTCTCAGATTCTGACCCATTGTTCTCAGATTCTGACCCATTGTTCTCAGATTCTGACCCATTGTTCTCAGATTCTGATCCATTGTTCTCAGATTCTGACCCATTGTTATCAGACTCTGACCCATTGTTCTCAGATTCTGACCCATTGTTCTCAGATTCTGATCCATTGTTCTCAGACTCTGACCCATTGTTCTCAGACTCTGACCCATTGTTCTCAGATTCTGACCCATTGTTCTCAGACTCTGACCCATTGTTCTCAGAATCTGACCCATTGTTCTCAGACTCTGACCCATTGTTATCAGATTCTGACCCATTGTTCTCAGACTCTGACCCATTGTTCTCAGATTCTGACCCATTGTTCTCAGACTCTGACCCATTGTTCTCAGATTCTGACCCATTGTTATCAGACTCTGACCCATTGTTCTCAGATTCTGATCCATTGTTCTCAGATTCTGACCCATTGTTCTCAGACTCTGACCCATTGTTCTCAGACTCTGACCCATTGTTCTCAGATTCTGACCCATTGTTCTCAGACTCTGACCCATTGTTCTCAGATTCTGACCCATTGTTCTCAGACTCTGACCCATTGTTCTCAGATTCTGACCCATTGTTCTCAGATTCTGACCCATTGTTCTCAGATTCTGACCCATTGTTCTCAGATTCTGACCCATTGTTCTCAGATTCTGACCCATTGTTCTCAGATTCTGACCCATTGTTCTCAGATTCTGACCCATTGTTCTCAGACTCTGACCCATTGTTCTCAGATTCTGACCCATTGTTCTCAGATTCTGACCCATTGTTCTCAGATTCTGACCCATTGTTCTCTGATTCTGACCCATTGTTCTCAGACTCTGACCCATTGTTCTCAGATTCTGACACATTGTTCTCAGATTCTGACCCATTGTTCTCAGATTCTGACCCATTGTTCTCAGACTCTGACCCATTGTTCTCAGACTCTGACCCATTGTTCTCAGATTCTGACCCATTGTTCTCAGACTCTGACCCATTGTTCTCAGATTCTGACCCATTGTTCTCAGACTCTGACCCATTGTTCTCAGACTCTGACCCATTGTTCTCAGACTCTGACCCATTGTTCTCAGATTCTGACACATTGTTCTCAGATTCTGACCCATTGTTCTCAGATTCTGACCCATTGTTCTCAGACTCTGACCCATTGTTCTCAGATTCTGACCCATTGTTCTCAGATTCTGACCCATTGTTCTCAGATTCTGACCCATTGTTCTCAGATTCTGACCCATTGTTCTCAGATTCTGACCCATTGTTCTCAGATTCTGACCCATTGTTCTCAGACTCTGACCCATTGTTCTCAGACTCTGACCCATTGTTCTCAGACTCTGACCCATTGTTCTCAGATTCTGACCCATTGTTCTCAGATTCTGACCCATTGTTCTCAGATTCTGACCCATTGTTCTCAGATTCTGACCCATTGTTCTCAGATTCTGATCCATTGTTCTCAGATTCTGACCCATTGTTATCAGACTCTGACCCATTGTTCTCAGATTCTGACCCATTGTTCTCAGATTCTGACCCATTGTTCTCAGATTCTGACCCATTGTTCTCAGATTCTGACCCATTGTTCTCAGATTCTGACCCATTGTTCTCAGATTCTGACCCATTGTTCTCAGATTCTGACCCATTGTTCTCAGACTCTGACCCATTGTTCTCAGACTCTGACCCATTGTTCTCAGACTCTGACCCATTGTTCTCAGATTCTGACCCATTGTTCTCAGATTCTGACCCATTGTTCTCAGATTCTGACCCATTGTTCTCAGATTCTGACCCATTGTTCTCAGATTCTGATCCATTGTTCTCAGATTCTGACCCATTGTTCTCAGACTCTGACCCATTGTTCTCAGACTCTGACCCATTGTTCTCAGACTCTGACCCATTGTTCTCAGATTCTGACCCATTGTTCTCAGACTCTGACCCATTGTTCTCAGACTCTGACCCATTGTTCTCAGACTCTGACCCATTGTTCTCAGATTCTGACCCATTGTTCTCAGATTCTGACCCATTGTTATCAGACTCTGACCCATTGTTCTCAGATTCTGACCCATTGTTATCAGACTCTGACCCATTGTTCTCAGACTCTGACCCATTGTTCTCAGATTCTGACCCATTGTTCTCAGACTCTGACCCATTGTTCTCAGATTCTGACCCATTGTTCTCAGATTCTGACCCATTGTTCTCAGACTCTGACCCATTGTTCTCAGATTCTGACCCATTGTTCTCAGATTCTGACCCATTGTTCTCAGATTCTGACCCATTGTTATCAGATTCTGACCCATTGTTCTCAGATTCTGACCCATTGTTCTCAGATTCTGACCCATTGTTCTCAGACTCTGACCCATTGTTCTCAGATTCTGACCCATTGTTATCAGATTCTGACCCTTTGTTCTCAGACTCTGACCCATTGTTCTCAGATTCTGACCCATTGTTCTCAGATTCTGACCCATTGTTCTCAGACTATGACCCATTGTTCTCAGATTCTGACCCATTGTTCTCAGATTCTGACCCATTGTTCTCAGATTCTGACCCATTGTTATCAGATTCTGACCCATTGTTCTCAGATTCTGACCCATTGTTCTCAGACTCTGACCCATTGTTCTCAGATTCTGACCCATTGTTCTCAGATTCTGACCCATTGTTCTCAGATTCTGACCCATTGTTCTCAGACTCTGACCCATTGTTCTCAGATTCTGACCCATTGTTCTCAGATTCTGACCCATTGTTCTCAGATTCTGATCCATTGTTCTCAGATTCTGACCCATTGTTCTCAGACTCTGACCCATTGTTCTCAGATTCTGACCCATTGTTATCAGATTCTGACCCATTGTTCTCAGACTCTGACCCATTGTTCTCAGACTCTGACCCATTGTTCTCAGATTCTGACCCATTGTTCTCAGACTCTGACCCATTGTTCTCAGACTCTGACCCATTGTTCTCAGATTCTGACCCATTGTTCTCAGATTCTGACCCATTGTTCTCAGATTCTGACCCATTGTTCTCAGACTCTGACCCATTGTTATCAGATTCTGACCCATTGTTCTCAGATTCTGACCCATTGTTCTCAGATTCTGACCCATTGTTCTCAGATTCTGACCCATTGTTCTCAGACTCTGACCCATTGTTCTCAGACTCTGACACATTGTTATCAGATTCTGACCCATTGTTCTCAGACTCTGACCCATTGTTATCAGATTCTGACCCATTGTTATCAGATTCTGACCCATTGTTCTCAGACTCTGACCCATTGTTCTCAGACTCTGACCCATTGTTCTCAGATTCTGACCCATTGTTCTCAGATTCTGACCCATTGTTCTCAGACTCTGACCCATTGTTCTCAGACTCTGACCCATTGTTCTCAGATTCTGACCCATTGTTATCAGATTCTGACCCATTGTTCTCAGACTCTGACCCATTGTTCTCAGATTCTGACCCATTGTTCTCAGACTCTGACCCATTGTTATCAGATTCTGACCCATTGTTCTCAGATTCTGACCCATTGTTCTCAGACTCTGACCCATTGTTCTCAGATTCTGACCCATTGTTCTCAGATTCTGACCCATTGTTCTCAGATTCTGACCCATTGTTCTCAGATTCTGACCCATTGTTCTCAGATTCTGACCCATTGTTCTCAGACTCTGACCCATTGTTCTCAGACTCTGACCCATTGTTCTCAGACTCTGACCCATTGTTCTCAGATTCTGACCCATTGTTCTCAGATTCTGACCCATTGTTCTCAGATTCTGACCCATTGTTCTCAGATTCTGACCCATTGTTCTCAGATTCTGATCCATTGTTCTCAGATTCTGACCCATTGTTATCAGACTCTGACCCATTGTTCTCAGATTCTGACCCATTGTTCTCAGATTCTGACCCATTGTTCTCAGATTCTGACCCATTGTTCTCAGATTCTGACCCATTGTTCTCAGATTCTGACCCATTGTTCTCAGATTCTGACCCATTGTTCTCAGATTCTGACCCATTGTTCTCAGACTCTGACCCATTGTTCTCAGACTCTGACCCATTGTTCTCAGACTCTGACCCATTGTTCTCAGATTCTGACCCATTGTTCTCAGATTCTGACCCATTGTTCTCAGATTCTGACCCATTGTTCTCAGATTCTGACCCATTGTTCTCAGATTCTGATCCATTGTTCTCAGATTCTGACCCATTGTTCTCAGACTCTGACCCATTGTTCTCAGACTCTGACCCATTGTTCTCAGACTCTGACCCATTGTTCTCAGATTCTGACCCATTGTTCTCAGACTCTGACCCATTGTTCTCAGACTCTGACCCATTGTTCTCAGACTCTGACCCATTGTTCTCAGATTCTGACCCATTGTTCTCAGATTCTGACCCATTGTTATCAGACTCTGACCCATTGTTCTCAGATTCTGACCCATTGTTATCAGACTCTGACCCATTGTTCTCAGACTCTGACCCATTGTTCTCAGATTCTGACCCATTGTTCTCAGACTCTGACCCATTGTTCTCAGATTCTGACCCATTGTTCTCAGATTCTGACCCATTGTTCTCAGACTCTGACCCATTGTTCTCAGATTCTGACCCATTGTTCTCAGATTCTGACCCATTGTTCTCAGATTCTGACCCATTGTTATCAGATTCTGACCCATTGTTCTCAGATTCTGACCCATTGTTCTCAGATTCTGACCCATTGTTCTCAGACTCTGACCCATTGTTATCAGATTCTGACCCATTGTTCTCAGATTCTGACCCATTGTTCTCAGACTCTGACCCATTGTTCTCAGATTCTGACCCATTGTTCTCAGATTCTGACCCATTGTTCTCAGATTCTGACCCATTGTTCTCAGACTCTGACCCATTGTTCTCAGATTCTGACCCATTGTTCTCAGATTCTGACCCATTGTTCTCAGATTCTGATCCATTGTTCTCAGATTCTGACCCATTGTTCTCAGACTCTGACCCATTGTTCTCAGATTCTGACCCATTGTTATCAGATTCTGACCCATTGTTCTCAGACTCTGACCCATTGTTCTCAGACTCTGACCCATTGTTCTCAGATTCTGACCCATTGTTCTCAGACTCTGACCCATTGTTCTCAGACTCTGACCCATTGTTCTCAGATTCTGACCCATTGTTCTCAGATTCTGACCCATTGTTCTCAGATTCTGACCCATTGTTCTCAGACTCTGACCCATTGTTATCAGATTCTGACCCATTGTTCTCAGATTCTGACCCATTGTTCTCAGATTCTGACCCATTGTTCTCAGATTCTGACCCATTGTTCTCAGACTCTGACCCATTGTTCTCAGACTCTGACACATTGTTATCAGATTCTGACCCATTGTTCTCAGACTCTGACCCATTGTTATCAGATTCTGACCCATTGTTATCAGATTCTGACCCATTGTTCTCAGACTCTGACCCATTGTTCTCAGACTCTGACCCATTGTTCTCAGATTCTGACCCATTGTTCTCAGATTCTGACCCATTGTTCTCAGACTCTGACCCATTGTTCTCAGACTCTGACCCATTGTTCTCAGATTCTGACCCATTGTTATCAGATTCTGACCCATTGTTCTCAGACTCTGACCCATTGTTCTCAGATTCTGACCCATTGTTCTCAGACTCTGACCCATTGTTATCAGATTCTGACCCATTGTTCTCAGATTCTGACCCATTGTTCTCAGACTCTGACCCATTGTTCTCAGATTCTGACCCATTGTTCTCAGATTCTGACCCATTGTTCTCAGATTCTGACCCATTGTTCTCAGACTCTGACCCATTGTTCTCAGATTCTGACCCATTGTTCTCAGATTCTGACCCATTGTTCTCAGATTCTGACCCATTGTTCTCAGACTCTGACCCATTGTTCTCAGATTCTGACCCATTGTTCTCAGATTCTGACCCATTGTTCTCAGATTCTGACCCATTGTTCTCAGATTCTGACCCATTGTTATCAGATTCTGACCCATTGTTCTCAGATTCTGACCCATTGTTCTCAGATTCTGACCCATTGTTCTCAGACTCTGACCCATTGTTCTCAGATTCTGACCCATTGTTATCAGACTCTGACCCATTGTTCTCAGACTCTGACCCATTGTTCCAAGATTCTGACCCATTGTTCTCAGATTCTGACCCATTGTTATCAGACTCTGACCCATTGTTCTCAGATTCTGACCCATTGTTATCAGACTCTGACCCATTGTTCTCAGACTCTGACCCATTGTTCCAAGATTCTGACCCATTGTTCTCAGATTCTGACCCATTGTTATCAGATTCTGACCCATTGTTCTCAGATTCTGACCATTGTTCTCAGATTCTGACCCATTGTTCTCAAGATTCTGACCCATTGTTCTCAGATTCTGACCCATTGTTCTCAGACTCTGACCCATTGTTCTCAGATTCTGACCCATTGTTCTCAGATTCTGACCCATTGTTCTCAGATTCTGACCCATTGTTATCAGATTCTGACCCATTGTTCTCAGACTCTGACCCATTGTTCTCAGATTCTGACCCATTGTTCTCAGACTCTGACCCATTGTTCTCAGATTCTGACCCATTGTTATCAGATTCTGACCCATTGTTCTCAGACTCTGACCCATTGTTCCAGATTCTGACCCATTGTTCTCAGATTCTGACCCATTGTTCTCAGACTCTGACCCATTGTTCTCAGATTCTGACCCATTGTTCTCAGATTCTGACCCATTGTTATCAGATTCTGACCCATTGTTCTCAGATTCTGACCCATTGTTCTCAGATTCTGACCCATTGTTATCAGATTCTGACCCATTGTTCTCAGATTCTGACCCATTGTTCTCAGATTCTGACCCATTGTTCTCAGATTCTGACCCATTGTTCTCAGATTCTGACCCATTGTTATCAGATTCTGACCCATTGTTCTCAGATTCTGACCCATTGTTCTCAGACTCTGACCCATTGTTCTCAGATTCTGACCCATTGTTCTCAGATTCTGACCCATTGTTCTCAGATTCTGACCCATTGTTCTCAGATTCTGACCCATTGTTATCAGATTCTGACCCATTGTTCTCAGATTCTGACCCATTGTTCTCAGACTCTGACCCATTGTTCTCAGATTCTGACCCATTGTTCTCAGATTCTGACCCATTGTTCTCAGATTCTGACCCATTGTTCTCAGATTCTGACCCATTGTTATCAGATTCTGACCCATTGTTCTCAGACTCTGACCCATTGTTCTCAGACTCTGACCCATTGTTCTCAGATTCTGACCCATTGTTCTCAGACTCTGACCCATTGTTCTCAGACTCTGACCCATTGTTCTCAGATTCTGACCCATTGTTCTCAGACTCTGACCCATTGTTCTCAGACTCTGACCCATTGTTCTCAGATTCTGACCCATTGTTCTCAGATTCTGACCCATTGTTCTCAGATTCTGACCCATTGTTCTCAGACTCTGACCCATTGTTCTCAGATTCTGACCCATTGTTCTCAGATTCTGACCCATTGTTCTCAGACTCTGACCCATTGTTCTCAGATTCTGACCCATTGTTATCAGATTCTGACCCATTGTTCTCAGACTCTGACCCATTGTTCTCAGACTCTGACCCATTGTTCTCAGATTCTGACCCATTGTTCTCAGACTCTGACCCATTGTTCTCAGACTCTGACCCATTGTTCTCAGATTCTGACCCATTGTTCTCAGATTCTGACCCATTGTTCTCAGATTCTGACCCATTGTTCTCAGACTCTGACCCATTGTTATCAGATTCTGACCCATTGTTCTCAGATTCTGACCCATTGTTCTCAGATTCTGACCCATTGTTCTCAGATTCTGACCCATTGTTCTCAGATTCTGACCCATTGTTCTCAGATTCTGACCCATTGTTCTCAGATTCTGACCCATTGTTCTCAGATTCTGACCCATTGTTCTCAGAGTCTGACCCATTGTTCTCAGACTCTGACCCATTGTTCTCAGATTCTGACCCATTGTTCTCAGATTCTGACCCATTGTTCTCAGATTCTGACCCATTGTTATCAGACTCTGACCCATTGTTCTCAGATTCTGACCCATTGTTATCAGACTCTGACCCATTGTTCTCAGACTCTGACCCATTGTTCTCAGATTCTGACCCATTGTTCTCAGACTCTGACCCATTGTTCTCAGATTCTGACCCATTGTTCTCAGATTCTGACCCATTGTTCTCAGATTCTGACCCATTGTTCTCAGATTCTGACCCATTGTTCTCAGATTCTGACCCATTGTTCTCAGATTCTGACCCATTGTTATCAGATTCTGACCCATTGTTCTCAGATTCTGACCCATTGTTCTCAGATTCTGACCCATTGTTCTCAGACTCTGACCCATTGTTCTCAGATTCTGACCCATTGTTCTCAGACTCTGACCCATTGTTCTCAGATTCTGACCCATTGTTATCAGATTCTGACCCATTGTTCTCAGACTCTGACCCATTGTTCTCAGATTCTGACCCATTGTTCTCAGATTCTGACCCATTGTTCTCAGATTCTGACCCATTGTTCTCAGATTCTGACCCATTGTTCTCAGATTCTGATCCATTGTTCTCAGATTCTGACCCATTGTTCTCAGATTCTGACCCATTGTTCTCAGATTCTGACCCATTGTTCTCAGATTCTGACCCATTGTTCTCAGATTCTGACCCATTGTTCTCAGATTCTGACCCATTGTTCTCAGATTCTGACCCATTGTTCTCAGATTCTGACCCATTGTTCTCAGATTCTGACCCATTGTTCTCAGATTCTGACCCATTGTTCTCAGATTCTGACCCATTGTTCTCAGATTCTGACCCATTGTTCTCAGATTCTGACCCATTGTTCTCAGATTCTGACCCATTGTTCTCAGATTCTGACCCATTGTTCTCAGACTCTGACCCATTGTTCTCAGATTCTGACCCATTGTTCTCAGATTCTGACCCATTGTTCTCAGACTCTGACCCATTGTTCTCAGATTCTGACCCATTGTTCTCAGATTCTGACCCATTGTTCTCAGACTCTGACCCATTGTTCTCAGATTCTGACCCATTGTTCTCAGATTCTGACCCATTGTTCTCAGATTCTGACCCATTGTTCTCAGACTCTGACCCATTGTTCTCAGACTCTGACCCATTGTTCTCAGATTCTGACCCATTGTTCTCAGATTCTGACCCATTGTTCTCAGATTCTGACCCATTGTTCTCAGATTCTGACCCATTGTTCTCAGATTCTGACCCATTGTTCTCAGATTCTGACCCATTGTTCTCAGATTCTGACCCATTGTTCTCAGACTCTGACCCATTGTTCTCAGACTCTGACCCATTGTTCTCAGATTCTGACCCATTGTTCTCAGACTCTGACCCATTGTTCTCAGATTCTGACCCATTGTTCTCAGATTCTGACCCATTGTTCTCAGATTCTGACCCATTGTTCTCAGATTCTGACCCATTGTTCTCAGATTCTGACCCATTGTTCTCAGATTCTGACCCATTGTTCTCAGACTCTGACCCATTGTTCTCAGATTCTGACCCATTGTTCTCAGATTCTGACCCATTGTTCTCAGACTCTGACCCATTGTTCTCAGATTCTGACCCATTGTTCTCAGACTCTGACCCATTGTTCTCAGACTCTGACCCATTGTTATCAGATTCTGACCCATTGTTCTCAGACTCTGACCCATTGTTATCAGACTCTGACCCATTGTTATCAGATTCTGACCCATTGTTCTCAGACTCTGACCCATTGTTCTCAGACTCTGACCCATTGTTCTCAGATTCTGACCCATTGTTCTCAGATTCTGACCCATTGTTCTCAGATTCTGACCCATTGTTCTCAGATTCTGACCCATTGTTCTCAGATTCTGACCCATTGTTCTCAGATTCTGACCCATTGTTCTCAGATTCTGACCCATTGTTCTCAGATTCTGACCCATTGTTCTCAGACTCTGACCCATTGTTCTCAGACTCTGACCCATTGTTCTCAGATTCTGACCCATTGTTCTCAGACTCTGACCCATTGTTCTCAGACTCTGACCCATTGTTCTCAGATTCTGACCCATTGTTCTCAGATTCTGACCCATTGTTCTCAGATTCTGACCCATTGTTCTCAGACTCTGACCCATTGTTCTCAGATTCTGACCCATTGTTATCAGACTCTGACCCATTGTTCTCAGACTCTGACCCATTGTTCTCAGATTCTGACCCATTGTTCTCAGACT